>NC_133461.1:104098559-104343559 GCF_048565385.1 Saimiri boliviensis
TATATAAGGCAAAAAATTACTTTTTAAATTTTTCTTTCTCCAAGAAAAAGTGAAAATCATACTTAATTGCCACCAATGGTTTCCTGTTTTTGCCCCCATCTCCACCACTTTTGCTTCTTGGAGAGAGTCATTGCTAACCCTTTAGTATGTATCCTTCAAGAGCCATTTTGTAATACCTCTGTGCCCTTGCTTGTTAGCAGTTCATTTACTGTGTGATCCTTTTCTTTTGGAGGCCCCCACACTGGTTCATGGTACCTTTGTCTATCATTATTGACTCGTCAGCACTATCATTAGTGAGCAGTACGTGTGAGGATGAGTCAGACTTGTACCCTGGCATCAGGTGGTTTTCAGTGTAGTAGAAGACAGATGTATTCAGTGATAACTATAATACAAGATGAAAGAGATGTAAGAGAGGAACAGATGAAGTGCAGTGGGATTCGTGGGGTGGAAAAAAATACCTTTGATTGGCCAAGAGGTGATATTTGAGCCGTACCCTGAAAGATAGATAAGATTTGCACTGGGGTTGGGGGAGGAAAATAGCCAATGTATTTGAAAGAGAAAGGTACAAGATGCAAGGAGTTCAGTAGGTGGCAGCATGCATATGTGGGAGTAGCAGATGCAGAGGTGGTTTGGGGGAGGACTCTGAATACCTCTATAATACCTTTGAGAATTTCTGAACAGGATAATGAGTAGAGATGTGCTTTAGGAATATTAATCAGGCACTGGAGGGGGTACAGTGTCATCACAGGCTTTGTAGTCACTTGGAAGAAAAGTTGTCACAATGAGTTGTACTGGCCAAAGAGCTATTGCTTAAAAGGGACCCGTAGGTCTTAGCAACTAAGACACACCTTATTTTACGTGCCAGTAAGGGAGACAAAACACCACCAATTAATTTTAAGATACCAATTATAAAACGTGTCCTGACTTCAGAGATCACTATAATGAAGAAATATATATTATAAAAACAATGAAGTAAGATCATTGGATCTTTGTATGGGCACAGGAGAAAGATGAGATATGCAGGAAAGAAAGGAGAGAATTGAGAAAATAAAAGGAAGGGGAATGAGATCAAAGACAAAAGTGGAGAAGTTGACCTTGAAGAGGAGGAGAATGCATGTATCTTCCTCTACCATAAGACAGAAATGAATGAGTAATGCTCAGGGCAGTATAAAAGTTTAGAAGCCAAGCAGTTAACTCATATTAAATAATCTCCGTCTTCATAACAGAGAAAGCAAGGTCATCTACCAAAAATGACAGTGGTAGGTTTGAGGGCTTGGGGTAGAAGCGTGCAAAGGTTTCAGGTAAGTGGGGTAGGAAAGATGGGATAGGAAAGGCAATTGGTTAGAAAAGACCAATAGAATTCTTAGCAGAAATGAGGGGCCCAATTAAGGTTGAAAAGGGTGTATTTATTTAAAAAAAAAAAAACCAATCGGCCCTATTTTATGACTTTGTCCAGGAATGCTTGGTGCCCTGAGAGAAGGATGGAAGAAAACAAATGCAAGTTGCTTTCTGCAGGGTAGGAGATTGGCTGGACAGGTACGGTGGAAGGACAGAAAAGCCGAACAGTCTAAGTTTCTTCTAAGGGAAATTGTTGATTTGGCATGCCGTCGAGTTCAGGCTAAGAAATGAGAGGTGAGGCCCAAAAGGAGTGAGAAACAGGTTTTGTTTTTTTATAAAACTGCTGGGTGGGGGTAGTTAGAGAGAATGAAGGAGGTGAAGAACACATTCCTTTGAAGAGGAGACATAGGTAAATAGAAAGTTCATTGGGGAATTTCAGAATTTGAGATTATGGAGGTAGAATTCCAGAGGGTAAGCCTTAAAGATGAAGTGAGTTCTAAAGCACAGATGGGAGTACACCTCTGTCTATCTTGGAAACCTCTAAGGCACCTTGTTTATTTCAGTATGAAGTCTTTACTTCTTAAGGAACAGACAAAGGTCTTCACAAGCTGGCCGCATCCCACCTTTCCAGGCCAGTATCTCATGGTTGACTGGTACAAGCCCCATTTTCTAGCCACATTGAACTCTTCTCTCTGCCCAGAATCCTCAAAAGCTTTTATCTACCATTTTGCCTTTGCATGTGCTATTCCCTTTTATATAAAATGCTCTTTCTCTTCTCTGCCTTGCAACGTCCTGCGCTTCCTCTAGACCTAACTCAGACTATACTACTCAGCGGTGCCTTCCCAGGCTCCTGCCAACAACACGGAGCATGCCTTCATCGTGCTCCCTAAGTGCTCTGTTTGTACCTCCTGTGGCATTTCACCACAGGGTACTGACTGGTATGTTTCTCTCCAGTAGACTGTGAACTCTTTGAAGTCAGAAACTATATCATCTTTCTTTACCCACAGTGACAGGCCCATATTAGGTACTTAGTATCTGCTTTTCATTTTCGTTGAATTTTGTGTAAATAAACTAATCCAGTACATCTCTGAAGTTCTGACTTGTGCATTTAGATAACCTGGAAATCTTGTTAACATTCAGATTCTGATTACGTCTGTGGTGGGGTCTGAGATTCTGCCATTCTGACAGGCTCCGAGGTGACAGGCATCGTGTTTGGTCTCCGAGTTCATCCACAGCATCTGTGCCTAAGTAAATAGCAGATGTAGAGCAGAGACAAAGGCCATTAGAAATGTGGAAGTGGAGCAGGTATGAAGGAAGTGACTTGGAAAAATCCTCAGTATGAACACTGGAGTCCCAGAAATGACAGCAAAAAATCATGCAGGAAGAGATGCTCAAATAAAGCAGAAGAGCATGGTGGAGGGTGGTAGTTGAACAGACTGGGATGATATAGCTATATGACTTAGCTTTACACAGGAAAAGGTGGTTATGTGGGGCCAGTTGCTGTGAGTCAGGACTGCATCAGGTGAGGCATCACTGAGGTGAAATAAATAACTGCAGTGAAGGCCTGCCCTCCGAGGAGGAGTGCTGGTGACAGGAGTAGTGTTAGGAGTTGGGTTTGCATGTGATCCTCAGGGAGGGCCGGGGCCTCCAGTGCTGTTCACAGTGGGATGGCATTTCCACCAGTGCAGACAGGAGTGCTGAAGGCAGAAGAAAGGCTGGATTACAGGGAAAGGGAAACCCCTGAAGAAATGATAGGTGCTAGAATTTGACAGGGGCTCATTTCCTGATTGGAAGTTTCCAAGCTGAAAGCATGAAAGTTCTTTTATTTTTCTCTTTTTCTTTTTCTTTTTTTGAGACGGAGTTTCGCTCTTGTTACCCAGGCTGGAGTGCAGTGGCGCGATCTCGGCTCACCGCAACCTCCGCCTCCTGGGTTCAAGCAATTCTCCTGCCTTTGCCTCCCGAGCAGCTGGGATTACAGGCATGCGCCACCATGCCCAGCTAATTTTTGTATTTTTAGTAGAGATGGGGTTTCACCATGTTGACCAGATGATCTCGATGTCCTGACCTCGCGATCCACCCGCCTCGGCCTCCCAAAGTGCTGGGAGTATAGGCATGAGCCACCGCACCCGGCCTTGAATGTTCTTTTTTTAAACTCACGGGTAACTGAAAAAGCAGCACTAATAAGTATTCTATTCCCACAGGTCTGAGGATTCTAAGGATGGGTTCAATAAACCTGTTCTTTTTTTGAAAGTACTATTATATTTTAAAAAGTGCAAAGGTAATATATACTTGGTTAATAAATGAAAATGTTTAACATTTATTTTAACAAATAAAAAAATGTTTAAATTCCTCCCACTAAGCCCCCTCCCCACAAATCAGTAACTGGTATTTAAGCTTACTCTGTACTCTTCCAGCTTTCATCTATGCAAACTTATGTACACAGAGGCATTTTTAAATTCTATAATGATATTTTCACTTATTATTGGTATAAAACCATATTGAAAATAATGGCATTTTCAACATTATTCTTCAGATAGTTTTCCTCACTTAGAAATATGTCATAAACATCTCTGCAGGTCAGTGGACATAACTTTAACTTACTTTTTCCTACTAGTTTTAAATAGCTGTGTATAAGTATAGACATCCCAAATTTGTTCTGCCATTCTCTTCTTGATGGACACTTGGGCAATTTCCAGTTTTTGCTATTACAAACAATTTGACAATTAAAAAAAAAAAAGTCTCATTATTACCAGTCCTTAAATAATAGAAATGTGACTTGAATTAGTCACGCTTACCAAAAATAACTTTATATAAACCACATCTTTTAATGAAGCACAGCAGTGTGTAGACTTGTTCTGTCTCATATAATAGACTCTAGTCACATGGAGCTAAATTTAAATTAGTTAAAATTAAATAAAATTCAAATTCCATCACTGACAGTAGCCTCCTTGTAGCCATTTGTGAATTGTGGCCACCATACTGGCTAGCATAGAAGATTCTACTCTGACAGAAACTTCCATTCGACGGCCTGGACCTAGACACTTGAGTGTGGCATCTTACAGGACCGTATTTTTCAACAAGTTAGTATTTCAATAAGAGTAGGTTTGAAAAATAAAAACGTGTCTTCATCGGTTGCCTCTGCAGTTACTTCAACGAGAATCAATACCCAGATGAAGCAAAGAGGGAAGAAATTGCAAACGCTTGCAATGCGGTTATACAGAAGCCAGGTAAGGTCGCAGGCGCAGCCTTGCTCTGCGGTGCAGCACAGCGCTTGGTTACGGGTCGGCGTCTAGGACGCTCAGTCTCATGCGCTCCTTGGCATGGTGCTCCCAGCTCAGTGTGTGCCATCCTTCCGCAAGTGGCCAGTGCTCTGTCCTGCTCACACAGTACTTCGGAGGGATGTTTTTATGGTACTCACAATCAAATGCTAACCCTGGAGAGTTTTCAGAGAGGAACCCTATGTGAAATATGAGACGCTGAAATTACTATTTTTTTAATGTGTAGATTTCTTTTTCTAAGAATTTAGCTAAAAGATAATAATTATGAAATAATGTTAAAGTTTTAAATATTTAAGCAAGCTTTTTCAATATAAGATTAAGATAGACTTTTGTAAACAATTGTTATAAATTATAGAATGCTGTATTTCTCTTTGGGGAAAGAATTCTTTTCAATATGGAAAGCAGATAGATGGTTTCTGTCTGCTTTCCACATTGAGATGACTTCTGCTTAGCTAAGAAAGATTTGGGGCAGTACCATTCTGAAGTCCTGTTGTTCCAAAGTCAGCAAACCTACTTAAATGTTTCAAATGTGTTTTCTTTCTTGTGCTAAAATATTATTTCACATTTTACAGATTTTGTTAAACAGAAACCATTCTCAGTTAATAGATCCAGTTAACTTCCATGTGGCCATTTATTTTGATTGGCTTAAAGGCTGCATACAAAAGTATTAGTGTTTTATAGAAACCAAGCAGACCTTCATTCTCCCTCACCCAGAAGCCAGACTTCTAACAATGTAGACCCCCTACAAACTCTGCTTCAGTGACGTACAAGTGAAACGAATCTGTACCCTGTTTCAAACATGCCAAAAGTCCCAGCCCTAAAGTTGTGCAGAAACTTGAACTCAACCTGGAACATTTTACCCCTGTATCATCAAGGCCCTAACAAACCTGCTTTCTGGTTTCTTCACCCACTGTGGATTAATATCCGAAATGCAAAAGGAAAGGTGAGGAGGGAATGTTACGGGGGGTCTATATTAGCAAGCATGATACTATTCATAAAAAAATCACATTGGACCTCAAAGATGGTAAATCTAAAATGTAACCTGAATTGTACTATGTATTCCAACCCAGTTACAATAATGGATAGTCACAGCGGCCTTCAGCCTTTAAGAAACTATGTATAATATCTATCTTCTGTCCTAAGATAGCAGGTAACTAGTTAACATAAAGCCTTAAAGATGTAAGTAAATTTCTCTTGTCTGGATACATGATAAAGAATAACTCATCTTGGGCCAGTGTGATGGCTCACACCTAGAATCCCAGCACTTTGGGAGGCCAAGTTGGGCAGTTCACTTGAGCCCAGTAGTTGGAGCCTAGCCTGGGCAACATGGCGAGATCCTCGCCTGGCATGGTGGCCTGGACCCATAGTCCCAGCTACCCGGGTGGCTGAGGTGGGAGGATCACTTGAGCCCAGAAGATAGAGGCTGCAGGGAGCTATAATTGCACCACTGCATTGCAGCCTGGGTGAGAGAGTGAGACCCTGTGTCAAAAAAAAATAAAAAATGAATAACTTACTCTGCTATAATAATGGTAATTAAATGAAGCCCACATAGTACTGTCATGCTAACGTGGATCTGGCACCCTAGCCAATGACTTTGTGGAAATCTCTAATATGTATGGCTTTCCAAATCGAAGCATGCTGTGCTACTAGTTGTTGTTGTTGTGTTCATTTACATGTTTATTGATTTAATAATTGGGGCGGATACTTGGTACTAGATAACACTTTAAAAATCCCTCTGCATCAATGGTTTTGGCAGTGTGATCAAAAGCAACAAAATAAAAATATTATCCCTTAAAACTAGTTAATGCTTGGATCCCAAATACAGATTATCTGAATTTTATTGCATGTATTCACAGGTAAAAAACTGTCTGATCTGGAAAGAGTTACCTCCCTGAAAGTATATAATTGGTTTGCTAACAGAAGGAAGGAGATCAAGAGGAGAGCCAATATTGGTAATGTATCAGTGAGGCTGCTTTTCTCTCTCGTGTAGCAGTTCGAACGCCATGTTTGTTTATATTATGATTAACTTAGTTTAGAAACTGCAAGTCTAAAAGATCTTTTTTTTTTTTTTTCTTTGAGATGGAGTTTCGCTCTTGTTTCCCAGGCTGGAGTGGAATGGTGCAGTCTCAGCTCACCACAACCTCTGCCTCTTGGTTTCAAGTGATTCTCCTGCCTGAGTCTCGCAAGGAGCTAGGATTACAGGCATACGTCACCACGCCCAGCTAATTTTGTATTTTTAGTGGAGACGGGGATTTTGCCATGTCAGTCAGGCTGGTCTTCAACTCCTGACCTCAGGTGATCTGCCCCCCTCAGCCTCCCAAAGTGCTCGGATTATAGGCATGAGCCACTGCGCCCGGCTGGATCCTAACTTCTAAGCCTAACAAAAATTGCCCTAATGTCTTTCATTGTGTTTTTAATAAACCACAGTTAGTATTTATTGACACAATTTGTATTGTAATGGTAATGACATGATTATTTATAGAACTCATTGTTGTTAAAATTTTAGAATATAGAATTATACATGGCCCCTGAGCAATTGATTACTCCTGTGGTATATACTAAAGATACTTGTATGTTGGGTCTCAAGAAAGGCAATGTGATAACCCGAAATTTCTTTATTATTACTGGATCACGACTTTGATATTAGGAAACAATTGATTAATGATTTGGAATGAAAGAGAGCTAATAGACAAGGAATGCAGCAAAAGACAGAGATAAAGAGTATTTAAGAAGTAGGAATTCTTGATGTAATCATCTGTATATATATATATACACACACACACACACACACACACACACGTACCAAAACATCACCTTATATGCCATAAATATATACAATTTTTATTTATTAATTG
The DNA here is from genome assembly GCF_048565385.1 of Saimiri boliviensis. Lineage (NCBI taxonomy): Eukaryota > Metazoa > Chordata > Mammalia > Primates > Cebidae > Saimiri > Saimiri boliviensis. The sequence continues at coordinate 104,106,031 of NC_133461.1, forward strand.
TATCTCAACAAAGCTGAGCAGAGAAAAAAAAAATGCCAAAAGTGCCCTAGGGGGAATTACGAATATAACTGACAAAGGAAGAAATAATTTTTTCTCATCCAAAACTGTAACAATAAGAAAGAAATTTAAGTTGGTGAGTCAGGTGGGGTGTTGGATTTTAGCTTCTAAAATTGCATTTATTTCTCCCATCCAAGTACTAACAGGCCCGACCCAGTTTAGCTTCTCAGATCACACGAGATCAGGTGCATCGAGCATGGTATGGGCATAGACAGACAGCATTTCGTTTCGTTTCTAAATACACTTTTTATTCATCATTACAGTTCTCATAGGCTTTATAGAACCCCGAGATAAGAGAACTGTGTAGTTAGCAATTATTTATGAAGTACCTAATATGCACAGCAGCAGAGACCCCAGAATGGCAAAGGTGTGCCTCCCCTGACCTACATGCACTCAAATTTCAGCCATCTACGTCTAAAAGAAACAAGTGTAGAGAAATATAGGGTCTTGTTTAATTACATTCTAATTTCCTCAGCACAAACATTCAGAGTTTCAGCCATTATGATACGGTAACAGATAATTTAGGGATCTATTTGCTTTTTTCGAAGAAGCAGCAATCCTGGAGAGTCATGGGATAGATGTTCAGAGTCCAGGAGGCCATTCCAATAGTGACGACGTCGATGGGAACGACTACTCTGAGCAGGTGAGCCTCTGCGCATCTGGTCGAGGTTCTTGGTGCCTGAGCAGGAGGACAGTGGGACAGCTCAGTTCCTGGGTGTGGCTGATGGGGTGGGGGAGGGGAAAGTCACTGTCCCTCCACTCCGCTCCTGTGTCTAGTTAGTTAGATTTCATGTAATTTGAAAGAAATGTGGTAAGATTCAGTTGTCCTGTTGAATTTGTGAGAAATCGTTATTCACCCACATGGATTTATTGTCATACAACAGGATACTTGGCAAGTACGCAATGGGGAGGAGGAGGAGGGAAGAAGTTCAGAGGGAGGCAGAGAAGCAGAGAAGGTAGAAGAAGAGAGGAGGATCTGATCCAAACAAGCAAGTTACACCATTCACGACACACACTCAGTGTTTGAGAAATACTAGGGGCAGCTGGGCCCCATGCCCAAACATGTACCAACACAGGGCACGATGGAAGGCCCCACTCACTCCAGCCCCACTGCAGTGGGAACCCTCCTGCCCAAAGGAGTGGTTCTTCCAGAGTCTCTCTGGCACACTGACACATGCATCGTCTCCTAAGTGCAATACCTGCATGACTCCTTGCCTTGCCCTGATTTATTCTGCATTGCTTTTGGGGAAAATGTATTTAATTGTAGCCACTGCATGGAGTAATTCAGTAACTAAGACTGGGGGAGTTCCCCCCCGACCCCCACATGAATGTTGACAGATTTCATTACAATTTTGATGATAGGATTTAAATTTCCATTTGGAATATGAAGAGAATGCATGGTTTCTTCCCCTAGACCACAGCAAGGAAACTTCTGATTTTTTTTCTGGGATCTGTGCTTTTTCCTTGCCCCCCAGCCAGCTCATACAGTCCAATGCATTCTTTAAAAGCCTCTGCTTAGGCCGGGCGCGGTGGCTCAAGCCTGTAATCCCAGCACTTTGGGAGGCCGAGGCGGGTGGATCACGAGGTCGAGAGATCGAGACCATCCTGGTCAACAAGGTGAAACCCCGTCTCTACTAAAAATACAAAAAGTTAGCTGGGCATGGTGGTGCGTGCCTGTAATCCCAGCTACTCAGGAGGCTGAGGCAGGAGAATTGCCTGAGCCCAGGAGGTGGAGGTTGCGGTGAGCCGAGATCGCGCCATTGCACTCCAGCCTGGGTAACAAGAGCGAAACTCCGTCTCAAAAAAAAAAAAAAAAAGCCTCTGCTTATCACACACCTAGAGTGCATGTGAGTCTGTGCTGATCCCTTTGTAAATTCTTAAAAGCCACCTGTGAACAGCAGAAAGAAACGATGTCCAAATTTCGGAAAAACTACCATTTTTTTTCCCCTTTAGGACTCTACTTCATAGCCCCAAGAGAATATTCTGTAAGTCTTTCTGTTCAGAAACATTCCTGTTATTTTTCAATCCACTCACATAGATGGATCATTTCCATCTTTTTTTTTACGGATGCCCTAACGGCAGCACATCCCACGTTTTGTTTTTTCCCTAAGGGACTTAGCCTTTCCAAAGCTCTTTGATACAGAGTTCCCCTGAAGATGACAGGTGAGAAATGTACCCCTTATTTGTAACACCGACTTCAGTGCCTGACGTACATCCTGCAATGCCAGCTTCCTTCACAGCTTTATTGTTTAACACATTGAGCTGCACGGGGAGGAGAGCTTCACACTCCTTCTAGGTAAGATGCCTGCCGTTCCCTCGCACAGCTGCCTCCAGGAGAGTGCCGCACCTTTCTCCTCTCTCCCGTAGCCGTTTCCAGCAGTGATACTTGTGTCCTGTTATAATTGAGAATTTTTATTTTTTTTTTTACAAAAATGCATTTTTATCTGTAAGATGTAATTGTAAGTTTTGTCTAGTTTTCTCAGTTCAGTAGAGAGACACCATGAATTCTAATAATCTGTTTGTAAGAGCAGCAATCTGGAATTTAATAGCTCACTAGTATGGCCTTCAGTCATTAGTGCTATATTTGTTGCAAACAGAAAGATCCAAATTGTTGGTTTTACATCCATCACTGTAGGTTTGATCATCACCACCAGCCATCTTTCTAATTGAATAGAATTATCAATGAGGAAATACATTTTTAGTGCTTTTTACTTGTTGAATCATAAAATTATCAACTGAAAATCTTTGGACCTATATCCATTCAGTGTCTACTTAAATACAGTTCACCTCTGTTCTATCATGAGCCGCTCCCCCAGTTTCCTCCCATGAATGTTCTGCCTCCCCTTGCCCCAGCATGTATTTCTGTGACGAAAGAATTCTACCAGTCTACTAATAATAACATTTGTTTCTTATTTCTGCACATCTAGGATGACAGTACGAGCCATAGTGACCACCAAGACCCCATCTCATTAGCTGTGGAAATGGCAGCAGTCAACCACACTATATTGGCATTGGCCCGACAAGGAGCCAACGAAATCAAGACAGAGGCCCTGGATGATGACTGATCAGGGAGGTTAAACACGACAAGTTAACTTAGTTTAGACGTAGCACCTTAGCAGACTTTCCTCGGTCCTTAACATGTGTTCTTACAGTATAACTTGCAGTTTCTTGTATGTCAGGTAGCCGTTAGGGTCTTGTTCTGTGAAGATGGCATGGTGCCCTCAGCCTTTGCATATACTCTCTCAATATTAATTCCTAGTAAATAATAACCAACCAACCAACCAAACTTCCCTCTCCCAGCCCCCGAGGCTATAACATCTTGCTGCTCCGTCTTAGCATTCCAAGAAAGTGCTTCCAGGTATTTAGATAGCCCTCAGTTCTCAAATATTAGACTACGTGTAAAATCTTGGGTACCTTTAGATTCTTGTAACACTAGTCTGTACCCCCTTTTCCTTCCCCAAGGCTGATAGGATGCAAGCTGAGGTCGTGGCACAGGAATGACAGACACCATTTGGGGAGTATCCACAGAGTCAGAGGAACACTAGAATCCCCACCTCAGCGTGAGGATAATTGATTTCCAGCTGCAATAAGCCGTGCCTCATTATAGCCACGCTGTGGCTAGATTATACTTCTTGGGTGCTGTGCTAAGAATGTCAATGGAAAAAGTCAATCTCACATTTTGTTTGAAGTTAACATGCCTGACACAGACATCCTTTTCTCTCACAAGCTGTGTGACTTAGTAGATAAAATACTGCCTTCTGCCTTTGGGACCATGATTAAAAACAAAAACTAAAAGTCATAAAAAAAAAAACAAAAAAAAAAAAACCCAGGTTGAGAGCATTGGGAAAAAAATATGAGCTGAATGTCTGATGGATGCTAAAGTCCAGTTTTCAGAACCACTGCACATTCCGCGGCACAGTTAGCAGTGCCTGCCTGGAAAAGTTTTGGAGGTCATCGTGGAAGTTGCTTTGCCTCCTGTCGGTGTCCCCTTTCCCTGCTACCAAAAAAAATCTTTCAAGGATGGAGCTAAGGTCAAAAATGAGTGAAAAAACTTGCAGTGTTTGTATCCATTAAACTGAAGCCCCTTCAATCTGAGAGGTCGCTAGAGGACTTCATAGTGGGGTCATGCTGCCTGTCACAGATGCAGATGCTTGCCCAGATAGGAGCAGAGAAAAGCAGGGGACGCTTCCCACTCACATTGTGGCTGTACCAGAACAACAGGATGGGACTGCTTTGCTGTTCTCTTTACTCTGTCCTTGGAGAGACGTGAAAAGCTGTATTGCTACAGGCAATTTATTTAATAATTGGAAGCCATATTGATAATGGATGTGGTAATATTTGTAAAGTTTAATCTACTTTAAGCGGCAGTAACTAATGGAATTTTTTTCCTTGATCACATATGTAGCACTTTTGTTACTTTTTAAAGATATTTATATTTGATAAATCTTTTTTTCATTTTGAGAACTCAAAAATACCAAACAGTGAACTTGTGTTCTAAAGTCACCCTGTGATCACCTTGTCATCTAGTAGCAAAATGATGAACTATTCATGCATCAAAGAAAATTACATCTGCTGGCCTTGTATGAAAATGATCTCTTGGCATCCCGATTAAATGACACACTGTCACTGTGGGTAAGAGGAAAGAGCCTTCAATGTAGCAGCACAGGGTGCATCTGAAAGAGGCACAACTGCTATGTATTTTCTGCCTCATCCGGTCCCTCCTGTGTAGAATGAAGCCGTGTTTAAAGGGGACTGTGGGGCTGGCTGTTACGCGGGGCTTCTTTCTGTCCGTTACCTGAAAACAATTTCTAAGACAGAAGGAAGGTGCCGTTTCCTTACCTCTTCACCCGTCCTCCTCTACCAAATGTATTCAACTTAAAACTATGAGAGACTGAATGACCTTCCTCAATTTTCCCTTTCTCATTCAGGAGATACTGAGTACCCGCCAGTTTCTATCTGACCTTCTTCCACTTCAGGCACATGCTGACCGCATCATTTCCTTATCTGTTAATCGTGCTTATGTGAGCGTGAGGCGAGTCTTTGCGAGAGCATGAAAGTGCCACCTTATATATGTCTGTGACTATAAAGAGCTATATGCGGGGCCTGGTCCTGCTCTTGTCCATGGATTTCAGGGGGAAAAATATATGTACTTTTTCCAGCTTCCAAGCATTTTGAAGTAAAGCAGAGCCGTCTCTTCTGTTTTACTGTATTACTTGAACCAACAAATTTAAGAGTAGCATTTGTTATTCTCAGGAATGAGCCTCCCTCTCCCCTCATATTCTTTCTTAGTCTATCTGACTTTTTATTTCAATTAGGAGATTGCGTTATCTTTCTTTCCTTTTATTTGGCTTAGAGGAAATATTTCCATTTTGGTGGAATTTTGTCTGCTTATTCTCAATTGAATCGGAAAGAACAAGGAGACAGAGAAAAAAATCCACTCTCCGACAAGCCACATTCGTGATTGATTGTAAGGAGATTATTATAATCGATAGCTTCTTTATGATGGGATTGCTAGTATCATTTGTTCTTGCTGGTCTTTTTAAAGGAACAGACTCAAACTGTTAAGACAGCTGCAGTTGCTAAAGAAATACAAAGATTTCCATAGAAGCACTGAAAGGTTTCATTGTTTTAACACCTATAAGGGAGGAAAAAAGCTTCAGAGAATAAAGGCGAGTTGGAGTCCATGAAGGGTAGTACCAGGCCCTATCTGGCAATGTGGTGTAACTGAAAGAACATTTGTGCCACTGCAGGAGAATGTCTGTAGGGCTCAGTGGAAACAGGATGAAGGCATCTTCCACCCACAGTCCTTGTCGTCTTTGGAGAAGACCCACTGCCTTACATGTCACCTTTGCTTTTTCATCAAGAGTGAGAATTTACTTCCTTTGGGCCTAGATTTAAATCTACTGTTGGTTTTCTGTTTGTCACCAGGTTCAATTCTGCTGTCTTGTCCAGGCCACCTTTGTTCTTCTAATGGTGTGTGTCATCGCTCCTCTTACATTTCTAGTATCTTTAGATAGTATATTTCTTGTAATCTTTTTCAGGTTTTAGAGGTGGAATTAAAATAGATACCCTAAACTTCCTTGTTACTGAAGGTAACTCACGCTGTGTGCTTCTCGATGTCTGCGTGTCTGTGCCCCTCCCGTCAGACTTCTCTCCCTCCTTCAGGCCCTGGGGACTCCACAGGGGTGGCTCCTTCCAGTCAGGAAGACTTTGAAAAGTCCTTTAAAGTGGTGGGGGAAACCTTGCCAACGGGTATTCATGTAATTTGTTATTTCTTTAAAGACACTTTAATTGAACTGCTATTGTCAGATGGATAAACTTCCAGCCTTTAAAAACACTGACACAAGGACCTTTTAAAATGGGTCATCTTGATGAGATCTGCTCATCTGTTGATCACCCCAACAGCAGATGAAGGCTGGGGAGGGCAACACCCTGTGTTCTCATCTCAAGCCTTCAGTGCCATTCAGTCCCATATGGACATTTTGGTTTCTTTCAGCAAAGTTTATAAAGTTGAAATACCCTTATGGCAATTTTCTTTACAATCACAATCACAGTTCTTTAAGTGGTTAGTAAAGGTAGTTGCCTTCCACCCACCTATGACTTTGAACAGTTCCCACCCCTGTCACTCACAAGGTCAGTCCTCTCACCCCACCCCCATATTCACATTCCCATGGCCCCTCACAGGAACAAGGAACCTGGGGCAGGGAGGAGGAAAATCGTAAATGCTAAAGTGTCCATGTCAAGTTCTGTAGTTCTTGGTAGATTTATGGTGACAGCCAGTTCAGTGATCACCACCACCTCTGTTAGGTCCATGTATCCAGATATATTTTACCTCAAAGGAGATGACTGAAGAATTCACCAATATAATTGTTTCCCTTCTGCCTGTTTAACGCTTGGCTTTTAAGAAATATTGGCTTTACAAACTTCTCCCTTGGGTATCAATCATCAGGCACCAAGTATAAACAGACTCATTGGATCAGGAGTCTCCAGCCTTATTCTGTCTGTCTGAACAGCTTCTCTTTTGTCTCCCTCTGACTAGGTCTTCAGCTGACTTCTTTGCTGGAATTTTCTAATCTTCTTAAAGCAGGGAAAAAAAATAGCTGTGTGTGGTCCATGTCTTCACACAAACACTTCTCCTCGTCTTGACCAGCTACATATTCCACTGACCAGCGTCATCATCTCTGCCCTCAACTGTGGAAATGATCCCTTTTCCACAAATGTTCTCCCTCCTTCCCATCCCCGTCCTACAAATGTGAACTCTTAAGTCTTTACTCTCTGGTCTTAAGAAGAGTTTGGTTAGAAGCAGTCTTTCCATTTAATTTGTGGCTCTGCCTTTTAAAATTGCTTTTTGTCTTTTGTTGTTCAGAGAAAAACCAGCGTGTTTCCTCCCCCAGATGTCTCCACAGATTCTTAGGCAATAATTTTTCTTGTTGATGATCCTGTGCTCAGTACCACACTACACTGAAGAACCCAACCCATGCCATTGCGCCTTGGTTTCTGTGTCAGTCTCTGTGACCTGAATCATGTCAGAGTGATGATAGACTTTTGTCATTTCGTTGTGATTGTTAGTCATGTTTTACTACTGTATTCCTTGGGGCTGCGCTGAGACCACCCAAATCCATTTATAGCTTTGCTGAGCCGGATTGATTCGTCAGGATTTCCCAGTGAATGTTGGGCACATTGCCTAGCTCCTGCTGTATCTTTGGGGAGTGTGGCATGGACTAGGGGGATGTCCTGGGGCAGGGGTGGGAATTGACACACAGAAGGCATTCCTTTTTTTTTTTTTTTTTTTTTTTTGCGTGTACTCATTAAATAGCAAGGATGTTTCCTTGGGATTTGGGGATCATGTCAGCCATGTTGAATCTGGCAAACTGAGCTGCATGCCCTGAAAGCCGTCTTACTGTTTCTTCATTTCCGTATTAGGAATACCTGTGTTATCCAATGCTGTGTTCCCTGAGAGTGGAAGGCTTTCCTGGAGAAGCAGCTGCGCATGGCCAGGTCAGCTGTCAGGATGTCACGGTGATGTGCGGTCAGAGCAGAGGGCCTTCCTTTTCCTGTAATGTACTCTTACTTCTTTATGCATGCTTGGTTTCAAAGATGACTGTCACTTTAAAAGAAAGATTTCCTCACCACTCTCCGGAGAACTAGCATACTAAGGTGGTCGGAAAGGATTCTCAGATGCAAGCCAACAAGTCAGTTTTCTGATGACGGAAAGTCCTCTCACATGCAGGCTGTGTTTGGAAAGGCTGCTCTCAGTTCTATATATAAACTGCAAGTGATAAGCTACTGTCTTGTGACCTCGCAGGCCAGTGGTTGACTCGCCCACCTCAGAAAGGTAACTTTGTTCAGATCTGTGTATAATTTTCAAACCTGGAAGTTTGTATATTGAGAGTTTCAGTATTGGCTTTGTTATTCTTTCTTGGTGAGGATTAGAAATGGCAGCAAAAAGCAAGCTAAGAATCTGAAAACTCCAGTCTCCTTTAACACAGGCTTGGTTTTAAATCAAGACAGGAAGAGACACAGGAGGGGAGGAGGGAAGGTTTGCCAGCTCCTTATCTCAGTGACGTAGACGCCTCGGGATTACAGGCGTGTGGATCCCTGAGCCTCTTTTTAGTCATTCTTCTCTGACATTTGTGGCAGAACTGAATCTAGTTGATTCTGTTCACGTGAAACGTGACAAGCATTTTGACACCATGAGACAGTTGAACACCCACATGCTACACCCACTGTCTGTCTCATCAGCCAGCCTCCTAAGCACACCCAGAGGGGCACAGCTGCAGGGGCACCGCACCTTCCTCCTCTCCTGACACTCCTTTCCCGTGGCTGGTCTGAGGGTTGGTCGGCCCCGGTCTGGACAGCTGTGTCCGCCGCTGCTCAGCTGCCCTCCGTTTGGTCGGTGCGGCCGGCGTGGGGATGCGCAGCCCGGCTCATACTTGAGAAGTCTCGGGATGCCAGTTCCCTGGACTCCCCATTTTCATTTTCTCTTCTTTTAAGTAAGAGTGGCTCTGTATAGCCATAATTAACTCTCCAATTCACATTGGTGTGCTGTGATCAAATGAAGGTTTGGCTGAATCTTTTCAAATTGTAACCATGGTAATTGAGCAGGGTGGCATAGAATGAATATATAAAAATATAATGGCAATTGTTCTGAATGAGTGAGTGTCCTTCTGACATGTAATTAGCTGTTTTAGCAGGATGTAGATTGGCATGGTCATAATTAAAAGGATTTCTGTCCTTTATGTGACTGGAAATGGCAGAGCTCCCATCCCCTGTTCCCTCTTAGCGCACTAATACTCCCGAGAACATTTGGAACAGCAACTCCGTAAACTAAGATAATGACATGGTGCTCATGTTCTCCCCTTAGTGAAAGAGAAGGATTTGGAGTTGTTTCAGCTTCAAAATGGAAGCCTTTGATTATTGTTCCCCATTTGACTTCTAAGTTCTTTGAAACCTCACTCAACATCCAATTCCAACTTGCCTCACCTCTGGCAGAAACCACAGTCAGGACCCCAGAAGGAGCCCCTCCGATTGGCCCCCAGTGCACTCCAGCCTGAGGGCTGGCCCGCTGAGGGCCCTTGCTGGCCTAACTCAAGGACACTGCTGCTTCCTGGGCTCCCTGTGAGCTTCAGATCTCCCTTGGTTGCTTGATATTTCCATTGCCGTCACTATCAGAAAGCATTTCCCAAACAGAAATTTACAGAAAATTGAGTTTTCTTCATTGAATCCTAGAACTCAGAGCAGACATGACAGGACACACTTAACTAACAGACGCGATAAGCAGGCAGGGGCGTGAATGGAGTGCCGTTCACTATGTCTGAAGCTGCTGGACAGCACACGACGAGTGTCTGCCCACTCCTCTCACACCCCTCTTACTTGGCAGCTGCCCCAGCCACCGGCACCGCGGCCACCCTGGGTCTTCCCCACTCGTCCGCTGTCCCGGAGGCTCGTGTGAGCCTCTCCCCGGCCCTCGAGCCCATGCTCTCTGCCTCCCGCCCTTCCTCTCTCTTCCGCGCTCCCTGTCTCACGGGGCGTTGCCGTACACGGTCCCTCACCACGGTCCCCTGCTCCTCTCCTGAGGTGTCGCGCTGGGTAGGAGCTGCTGAGTCACCAACTCACCTTTCCCTAGAATTTGGCTTTATTTCCCCATCATTTGCAGACGTCCTTATTCAATTACATGATCAAGAGTGAGTCTACAAGAATATCGGCCCCCGACACAGTGCCAAATGGCCTTTCGTAAGCGGTTTCATGCCCTGAGGCCCACACTTGGGCTGGGCGAGCCCAGGACCAGGAGCCTTTTCTTTTCTGGGTCTGGACTCTCCCGGGTTGGTTAGGCTAGCCACTGGAGAGAATACGGCTCTGGTCATTCTTCATGTTTTGCTGCTTTTCTTTGTACAAATCTTTCCCCCTCCACGTACTAGAAGGAATCCTAACCTAGTTGAAATGCTAGTTGCAATTCAGTCTCATGAGAATGCTGAAATAGGCTGCTGAATTAAAATTAAAATTGTCCTCTTCCCTGAAAACACACACACCTAGAGAATGTAGGGAAAAGCTCCTAGGCCTCTGGAATCGTCTTATATTTTTATTCCCCACAAAATATCTACAAAGAAATGTATAGTATTCCCTCAGTATTCCTCCTCCTGTATGCTCTGAAAGCAACCTCATTCCCACCCAGCCCCTGTACACCTGCTTGCAAGATCCCTGCATGCAGTCATGGCGACTGTTTTCTTTGGGATCCTGTCAGTCTGTATGACAACTGGAATGATGACAGATTTATGACCCCAAAGGGTATAGCATCCCTTTTCACATTTTCCCAGCTGCTAAAAGATGACTATCTCCATTAGAATTTAGAATCCGTCTTAAGATTAGAGATGGTAAGAACTGACTGGATGAGTCTAATTCTGTGATTTGTGAGACATACATTGAAACCGCCAGCAGAACATTCTGATGATCCACCTACATTCAAAGATAACAGAATTCACACCACAGTTAAAACCTTCTAATGGAGCCACTGTCTTAGGGATCAAGTTATTAGAGGTGCTGCTTCAGGGATGGTGCTACTTCAAAAGAACCAAAGTCAGAGAGGCACCTCCCTTCCCAAATGCTTCCGCAGGCCACTCTGCTGATCCAGAAAACCCCATCCATATGTTCCTTTACCAGCAGCCCCGCCCTTTCCCTAACACCACCACAACTCAACCAACCAGAATCACTGAAAATCCAGGCAACGCTTACCCATGAAATACATAGTTTTTGAACAAAAACCTTAGCAGTCAGTTATTCTTATAAGAAACTAGAGTTGCCACCACTGTAGAGCACGATGCTAGAGAGACAAACGCACCTTCTGAGCACCCCAAAGTCAAGACAATGCAGCCGATGTTTCCTGAGCACGCACTGTGTGCTGGGCCTGTGCACTGCCTCATGACCCGACACCACGCAAGTCACCTGGCCCACGGCAAGGCGAGTCTCCCCTCATTTCTTCATTTCAGTAGGACATCCATTATCAAAGAATGGACCACATACGGTGGTCTGCCTCTCTGAACACTAACCTGGTTTGTTTTCTCACGTGGCAGTGCCAGGTAGCCCCCCAGACGCACTGTGGCATCGCCCCCTCTGTGAGCTGAATTCCCTCGACGGTCTGGATGCCACAGCCCTGCCGCAGTCTTCCTCCTTGGTCAGCGATGAGGACAGGAGTGCTGGGAGGTACTGCAGCAGTGGACAGGGTGGGAAGCCTGTGTGCCGAGCACCCCCTACCTGCAGTTAGCCAAGGCACAGGTAGGAAACCTGTTTGTGCTTCCCATCCTCTCTCTCCAGCTCTTGTAGCACTTACCTGGCCATTCCTTCGGGGTTCCCACTGTCTTCTGGAGCATTCCGTTAGCCCCTCCTGCTCTCTGGAAACTGAAGCTCTGGGGCTCCGGAATTAGATGAGTGTCTGCTCTGCCTCAGGCCTCCCTGGCTCCTCATGGGTCCTGACTGCCAAGAAATAACAGTTACTGGAGACACACCTTGATTTGGGCTCAGCATAAGAACTTTCAAGTACCCAGAATCTAGCCGAGGCACGAGCTCCTTCAAGGTAGAGGTCTGGTCCCTGTCCTGCCACGTGGAACTGTGGTGACTTGTCAGGGACATTGAACAGGGACATGGGCGCCAAGCTGACCTGAGGACTCAGCCAACTCAAGTTCTGTGTTTCTTTCCCTCTCTCCTTGTCTACCCCTTTTCCATCAAACGTAAGTGGCTCTCTAGGGGTTGGCTTTCTCATAGTCTCTCTCTTCTGATCTGCTCTGCCCCGTCTTGGGCATCTTGGAACCACCCCAGAAGCAAGGCCACAGCTGTGGACTGGTCCCCCTTGAGAGTCTCCCTGGCTCGATGGCCCCGTAATAGGTACATAGTTACATTATTATCCAACCTCCACTCCCTAAAAGGCCGCCTCAGTTTGAAGGAGAAAGGTAGGTGTGCCTTGCATTCTGTTACCTGTCCAGATTTGGCATCTGGCGGCTGGGGTACCATTGGGATTTTGGAATGGGAGCAGTTCAGCTCCTCCCTAGGAAGGAGCTCACAGCTCTCGCAAACTGCTGTCTGTGGCAGTGATGAATCACCGAATTTGTGTTTCAAGGTTTATTCCTTCCTCCCTTTAGGACGTTTTCAACTTCCCATCACTTCAGGCTGAGTCTAAATTTCAGTCATGTATCGTGGCTTCCTTTGAGCACAGAAACCTCTCCTTTTCTTCCATTAATGGAACTAAGATCCCAGCATAAACTTGTGAGAGTCATTTTTCCACATCGTCATTCGCTGGAGCTATGAAGCCGGAACACAGAATGACGTTAGTGTTATATTAATGTAAGCAACAGCTACTCTGATGTTCCATTGAATTCTTTTTGTTCTTACACCAGATTCACGCAGTCAGGCAGTTTAGAGTGGGCTGCGTGAAGCCGCGCTCAGCGGTGGCTGCTTTCAAGCAGCATTGGTTTTTGCCTTGAAACCACATTTCACAATGTTAGAATCAGTGAGCCCCTTAATCCTGCATCTCTGAAAATGGGCACCACAAAACCAAAACCAAAGTTAGGGGTTGGGGAGTGGGGCTTGTCTCTCGAAGCACTGGGAGCTTGGGCGGGTGTCCCCTGACTGCGCCTCGGTTTTAACGGGACACTCGAAAGGGCCTCCTCTTTTCTTAGCTGCCTCACGTTTACTCGAGAAAGCAAGCATGTGCAGCCTGTGGCTCCTCAACCCACGGTGGGCGTCTAGAACCACGTCTCCTCCTAGCCACTTCCTTGGGGGCTACAGTGCGTGGTCACAACATTGGCATCCTCGCACATACCCGGGCTGCAAGGCAGGACACTCCCCCTCCTCAGAGATGCCAGGCGCGCCAGCGTTGCCTCCCCTAGAAGAGCCCACAGCCTTCTCTGACCTCCCCGCGGGCTCGCCTTCCCTTCCATGGCCATGGTCACGTTGGGTATGCAGTACCTTTCAAGGATAGATTTTTGTTTGTGTTTTTTAAGTGCCTAAGCAAGTTACAGACCTCTGGAACCTGCCAGAGAGTCAGCCTGCACCCTGTCCCCATCCCTCCCCACCCTGCACTGGTCCTTGAGGGTGGGCACAGGGCGGCTGCCCCTCTTCAGTGTCCCTGGTGGTCTGCACGCAGAGCAAGGCAGGGACAAGCTAGCGGGAGAGATCACTTCACAGCCACATCAGGCTGGCTTTGTCACTGTTTTCCAGCATTTCTTTAGGGCTCTTTCTGTTTATATGGGTTTGGCTTTGGTTAATAGAGAATTTTAAGAGTCTGCTTAAGGAAATCTCAGTAGCCATTGAGTAAGAAGACAGGAGAGCAAGACAGCTTCAGCGGCATTCTGGCTCTGGCTTTGGTAGGAGTTGGAAAATGTGTCCACACCCAAGAGGGTGAAGCTTCAAATCACCCTAGCTCATCAGCCTGTTGACGCTCCTGCCAGCGTGAGCCACAGGAGCCCCAGCTGCCTTTCTGAGCCCTCTCTTCCTAGAGATCAGAGTGTCTGCTCACGAGGGCTCGGGAAAGCCAGCAGTCGGGCGTCCAGATCCAAAGTGTGTCTTTGGAAATGAATGTGAGAGTATTTGTTTGCTTCTTTTCTAAAAAATAATTTAAGTCTGACCTAAATATGGGGCCTTTATTCTGCGCTGGGTGTACAACAGATTATTTCGTGACTGCAGTCTGTTCAAATCACATCACTAAGCAGTGCTCAGATGATTTGTTGGTGCATTAAAAGGTTTTGCAAAATGGAACAATCCATACCCAGGCACTTTATTTTCATTAATAATCCAGCATTTTTGTTCAGACAATGTAATAACCCAAACACTGGGTTTCACATTTGACACGTGGGCAAACTTGCCAGTGAACTATGACCTGATAGAGAGGGAAGGCGGGCTGGTGAAGGTGATCCAATGGGAGGATAGTGCTGTGGTCATGAAAATGAGGCTTTTCTGTAGCATGTCAGCCAACCCAGACCCTAGGCAGCACGTCGTCCCTCAGTTCTCCGGATGCCGTTTTTGCAGGTTCTACCAAGTGCTTGTCCATTACCCTAGGTGTAATTGTCTAGGGAAGAGCTGAATGTAAGTGAGGGTGCAGAGCACTGGGGAGGGCGACAGTGAAATGCAGTTAGAGGCAGCAAGAGAGTCCCGGTTTGTTCTCACGTAACTGGACTTGAACGCTCCAGCGCAAGCAGGGTGCTGGGGTGGATTCCACTGCCGCACCACGGCAGCTTGGCTTTACTCCTCAGCGTGGCTGGGAACCAGCTGCGCAGCAAGTTAGGAAATGGAAAGCAAGCATAGCGGCTGTAGTCTCGGAGGATACCCCGGGGCAGATGCCTCGGGATTGCCTGAAGTGTTCAGCATCCACCAAATAGTCAAATTTCTAAGATGGGCCATGCGGGATCCCTGCCACGTGGGCGTGGGGGCAGCGCGCTCCTCCCTGCCTCGGCTGCTGTGTGTCTTAGTCTTCGAGTTTCCCCTTGGCGTCTCCTCTGGTCCCTGTCCATCTTGTGCGCCATGTGTCCCTGAGGGCGAGTCACACCTGTGTCTGAGTCTGCTGTAAGGTGTTCAGTCTACCTCAAGGGGTCATCATGGTAAGCTCTGTCCCACGGCATCCTCCGCCCATCGCCACACACACTGGAATGTATCCCCGCCCCCCCCGCCCCGCCCCACCCCATCCCTTCGACAACCTCTGACCCCGTCTTTCCTGTTATCACCACAAACTCCTAGTGCAAATTGGATGCTGCTTTAAATGTGAAAACAATTGTTCAAAAGCTATAAAACCTGAATGAAAGCTGAAGCTGAATTTATAAGCCTTGTTGCATATGAGCCAAAAGTGCAAAAAGCTCTATATAATGAACTAACCTGCCACTCGTATAAATATAAATATATATAAATATATTAAAATCAGACTGTTCTACAAAGTTGTGTATTTGTATTTTTGTGTACGTACAATTTTCTGCTAAGCAGAAGGAGGATGTAGTATAGGATGCTGTGAGAAGAGATTTGGTTTAATCCTATTTCTTTGTTACTTATTTTTGTTAACATCAGATGCCTGTCTTTGTCTTCTATGTGTATGACACTGTGTGGAAAGCTGCAGTATCTCTCTTCCTGAGGTCCAGAGTCCATTAAAGAATAAGCATGGGGCTTAGAGTTGTATTGGCCACCGAACACAGGTGAGCCAACAGAGTTCAGCTCCCGTACGCGGTGCAGTGGGGCCTGGAGCTGCTCGTGGTCCTGTGGGAGGGAAAGAAAGGGCCCCCCTATTTCAGGCTGGTCACTGTATTTTGACTTCCCTCTGGGAAGCAAAATCTCACTTGCAAAAATCAACTTCCAAGACAAAAGATGATCTGATGTCACTTTTCTGGGTCTACCAAGAAGGGACTCAGATCTCTCTGAACTTTGCAGCAGGCCCTTCTATTTTGGGGCCAGAAGTTTGCCCAGAAAGCAGCAGGTGGCCCTGCCTGGCTGAAGCCCGGCTCATTGGCCACCCTTGGGCTTCGTCTCCCTCCTCCGAGTAGCTGCTGCCTTCTTCAGATCAGGTAACCACAATGCCTCCCTGCTGCTGACGCTTCATCCCCACACCTCCAGCCCCCGTGACCTGGAGCTTCTCAGAACCCACTTTGCCGGTGCTAAAACTCAAGAGGGGGTGAAAGTGGCTGCCAGTAACGGCCAGAAACCAACCACCAGAGGCCACGCTGAAAGACAAGCTCCGGGTGCCCAGGGGCTGACAGGCCGACCAAGCGGCAGGTGCCAGGCCCCACCCACTGCTGCCATAAGCCTCTGAGCTCCACAGTGGCCCCTCCCCATGGGAACCTCCAGGGAGAGCGATACTGCACCTTCACCTGTAGGACTCATCTTTATAACAATGTGTAATGGCTGTAGCAAAAAGCCCTTGTTTCTAGATGTAAATGGTCAAAGAAACAAGTGCTCCATTGTATTGAATAAAATAGTTCAAATGAGTCCTGTATCATTGTATCTCCTATTCTGGATTAGTGCCTTTTGGACAGTAGACTGTTCTGTAATTAAAATGTAGTATACTGCTTTTTTGTACAGTTTTGTTTTAATAAAACTTTTTTTTAATTTGTGTTTATTTTAGTATTGTACCTATTAGAGAATAAAATGTATAACTGAATACAGACTGGCTGGGATTTCTTTGGATCAAAATGATCATTTGGGAACTACCCAACCCGAACAAAGAGATGGAACATTTTGAACATGGGTCCCTTTGGGTGTTTAAAATGACTTGGGAAGGCTCACACAGCTGCTGCACGCGCCCTGGGTAAGGGCAATGCCGACCCCAGGAAAGCCCCTCTACTGCCCCACTCCCGGACCCTCCAGCCTGTGCTGGGCTCATGTTTGGGTGACACTAGGCAAGGATGTGCCTCCTGGGAGTCCCCAGACCTTACCCTCCCTCACTGTGGCACACTGCCACCTGGCCTGCCGTCTCCCCATCTTCAAGCTGCACGATCACTTGAAGATGTGGCCGCCCCTAAGACCATCAGGATCCTTTCAGCTCCTCCCCACACTGGGAGTGCGGCCTCCGACTTACTTAAATCAGCTGCTGAAGTCCATGTAGCTTCTCCGTTCCAGGCCACGCCCTGAGGCTCATTGTCTTAAAAGAGCTCTTGTCACTCTTGGATCTGCACCTTAAGCAATAAAAAACAGTAAATAAAGCCAGGCCTTCATTATTGGTTTTCTCTAAAGGCTTCCAGTGGTTGGCATCAAATTCTTCAGTGGGACTCGAGGACGATGTGCCCAGGCTTGCCTCTCCCTTGTCAGAAAACCTAAGATACAAAGGATGTGTCCTCTTTTCTTCACATGTATCATGAGAAAAGATTATGCCGGATTTTAAGCTGCCCCAAACCCTGTTGTTGCCAAGTGGAGGTGGGGAGGGGTCCAGGGGAAGGGTTGAGGGCAGGGACCAGCCCTGAGGATGTCCCCACCCATATTGCCCTTTCTTGGCCCCAGATTGCTATTTCTGCTTAAGCAGAAGTGCTGATGAGCCAACCTTCCCACAGCCCACCCAACCTTTCTCCATGTGCACCGCACAGCCCAGACCACTCCTGACTGCGCCATGCCCTCGAAGCACTCTAGGGCCAACTCCCTCAACCCCCAAGGCCCTCCTGGGGGCATCAGCGCCACGCTACCATGGCACCCATTGGGACAGCTTGCTTCTGTATACTCCATGAGGACGGGCACAGGGCAAGTATGTGAATGTTAGTGACAGTGAGTGGAAGGAATGAACTGGGTGTGACGTCCATTATAGTCCGTTTCAGAGTCTGAGCAACTCCAAAAACCCCACAGCCTTAGGCAAACAAAAGACATCTGATTGAGTTGCAAGAGTGTAGCAGCTTGAAAAATAAAATCCACTCCAGGCACTAGATCAATTCTGTGTTCAGACTCCTCCCTCACTCAGAGCAGGACATCTCCTGGCTGCCAAATTTTAGTCATTATTTGGCAGTGCTTGTGTCCGAGCACTCTTCTGCACTGAGGAAATGTAAACCAACCCTGCCTGGCCAAGCCGGCAGATGAACACCTCTGGTCAGCCCTCGGAGTGGCTGAGGCCTCCACTTCTAAGTGTATTTCATATCCAAGGGCCGAGTGATTCACTGGCACAGAAAGAAAACAGCTTTACACAGGGCCACCAGCACCTCTGCGTCCTTGCAGGAATGTGCACTGGCTGCCCGAGTCACTGGCACTGGTGAGACAGCCCACCCGACCCTTCAGGCACACCGCAAAGCCCAGACATCTCCCGACTCCCCTTCGCCCCTGCAGCCCTGTGGCTGAGTGGGAATCCACTGGCGAACGGAAGGAAGCCAGGTCACATTGCCTGGCTTGAAAGCTGGACCCGGCATCCTCAGTACCATTCCAGGCCCATGCTGGGCACAGCTGGGTGGGAGGCTGCAGAATGCAGCCCCACTGCCCACAACCATGATCACCGCCTCCCAAAACATCTTGTTACAGACCCCTGCAGAGGCTGCCCACCTCTGCAGAGGGGAAAGAAGTCCTCTCACCACAGTTTGAGGGGAGAAGGGAGACCCAGTGTAGGAACTATTACGAAGGTTACAGTGGACAGTGGAGTCAGGCCTGAGAGCCAGGGACAGTCCTTACCAGGTCTCCCAGTAGCACCACTTACCTGGGGTCAAAGGGCTCCAGAAAGTTCCTATGGTTCCTGGCTTCTGTAAGGGGCTGAAGTCCAAACAAGGAAAGATGACTCGGAACCAGGGGCCCACCTGGGCTCTTCCGTGCAAAGCATGAACAGCTCAGCCTCTGGAGTCCATGGGCCAGGGGCCAGCACAGTGTGCTGCTGTTCCCCGGTCTTCCTCCTCCCAGTCTGTTTGGAAAAGTCCCACCACCACCTTCGCTGAGAACAGTGATGGGAGGCCTGCCAGGGGCCCGAAACCCTGTGTCAGGGTCGGGGAAGGAGAAGCAACAAGACGGGCCGCAGACATGATGCAGGTGAGAAATCATCTGGTTTTATTGAGAAGCTGTTGGTCATTTGATGGAAAGGCATATATGGTATAAAATTACAGGTGGTTTAGTTCATTACACAATACAAATCATTAGAGTCTCTAAAAGTCATTACAGTCTTTGGATTAAACTCCCATTTAATGTACACCAAATCAATATAATCCCGGAATGAAAGTCACTTCTTTATATGTGGACTCCTCACATTTACACGAATCCACACATACAGAAGCTCTTCCAAGACCCCCCAACACCATTAGTGTCAGCAGCCTACCAGGAAGGCACCACGGACTTCACGGAGAGAAAAATGCTTTTGGGTTCAGTGGGTCAGTATCTTGGGCAGGAAGCACAGGGTGACTCCTGTGCTGGGGCTCAGGCACAAGGCAGGCCCAGCGCCAAGGCACCATCTTCCAGAATCCTGTGTCGTGAGCACTGCACTGCCACACACACACACTCAGGACCTCCTGTTTCACATACAGGGAACGATGAAGGCAAGAGGAGAAAATGCTGGGAAGTATTGGGGGGATCCGAACACCTCCACCTCTCGGGCTCCAGCAGTCACATCTCTAGCTCTGTTCTCTTGTCGAACACACAAGGACCGCCTTATTGCGCCCAGAAACGCCTTCCCCTCCCCACCTCCGCCCTCCCGCTCCCTCTGGTCGGTCCTGGGCACTGGAGACCCCAGTCATACACCTGTCCCCTGTGCCCTCTGCTGCTGGATGCAGTGCCTGGGGCAGAAGTGAGCCTTCACCCTGGAGCCACAGTTACTCATAAGGGCCCGAGGGAAGTGGCAGGGCAGGGTCAGGGGTGTTCTGGGCACAGGACGAGAAGCAGGGTCCCCGGAAGGATCTCCCGTCCCCATCTCTGACAGTGCTGCGTGTGCAGTTACTGCTCTTACCAGCCGTGGGTGGCATCTGTGGGCCGACCCACACTAAAGGGCCACTCCCCAGCCTTCCAGGAACACATTGGGAGCCCTAAAGCAGGCAGGCGAGCAGGCATTCCTGGGAGTTAAATCTGCTGGTCAGGGAGGCAAGAAGAGAAGACAGGAGCTGGCCACCCTGACCCGCCACCCTCGAGACCGCACCTCCTGCCTGCCAAGCACCGGCCCTGGATCAGCGGGGCTCACTGCCTTAGGACCACGTCGCTGCACATCCGCCTTTCCCAGCCACAAACTGACATTAGTCTGCACCGAGAAGCAAGGGCAAACAGGGCCGGGGCCCAAGTCCATCTGCTCAAGTCAGGACACTTGTGTTCCCCAGGTGCCACAGGAGGCCGCTGCTGGGTGGATGGGCTCAGCCACCATGAAGCGCCAGGTCACACACCGCCCCCCCACCTGCCGCTTTTCCCTGAGCGTCCCCACCAGAGGGCCCAGGCGCTGCCCTCTCACCTAGGCCACAGTGACACTAGGGGACCCAAGAACAAACGTCTCAGGGAAACAGGTTTTAAAAAGCAAGCCGCTGTGCTGGGAAGCGGGCTGAGTAAAAAGCGAGGCAGAGGTGATAGTGCTTATCCAGGGACAGGCGCCACGGGGTTCCCCGAAACACTGGCTGAGGACAGGAGGCCGAGCATGAGTGCCTCCCCCTGGGGGCTGTGCCCTCTGCCAGCCCGGCCTCAGCCCTTGTGTCCCTCACAGCCACTGGGTAGGGAAGGACACTTGTCCTCGAAGCCAGGCCTGGGACAGGCCTAGCCCAGTGGAGACTACTCTGCTGGAGGCTTCCTGCCCCTAGAGAACCAGAGCCTTCCCCAGCGCTTTCTAGGAATTGTCCAAATGTGAGAACTAGAAACCAGTTGCCAAGAGTGGCTGTGTGAACCTCGACCCAGGGTCCTGTCCCTAGATTGGTGGTCTGGGGCTGTCAGGCTGTTACCTCTGCCACGCCCTCAACCAGCTGCCCCTGCCTTCCACACAGAGACGCTGACCCCCACCCCACAAAGCTGGCATCAAAGGCTCCAGGAGCAGAAGTGCCCCAGCAAGGAAACGGGGGCCACCGGGCTGTCCCGCCCACCCCATGCACGGTGGCCTGGGGACAGGGCTGCCGCGAGGGTCTGGAGACAAACCAGGCACATCCCCCACATAGACGGGCCCAGCCCCACACTGTCAGGGCCCGGGAGTTGCCACGGAATTAAAATGACCCCAGGACCTTCCTAGAAACCAAAAGTGCACCCAATCAAGTGGGGACCCCTCTTCCTTTGTCACCGACTACGGAAGCACACCACCATTCTCCCAGGTTTTTGCTTTTATCCAAGGGTAAGGCCACTGTGGATCCCCAATAGAGGGGCATGAGGAGGGGGCTGCATCCCCCGCCGTCCCCAGGACCCTCCACCTGGGCAGGAGGCCAGCAGCTCTGCAACGGCCAGAGGCCGCGACGTGCAAGGCAGGCCCTGGGCCCCACGCGCAGGCAGATGACGATTGCGCCTCGCAAATAATTACGGATTTTGAAAAAATAAATATAAATAAATACATTCCAAGCCTTCTGTGAAGGGAATAAACGGCAAACGTAAGGGACTTTGCAGCTGTAAAAACACCAAGACACCCACCAAGAAACCGCGAAGAAACCCTGGCCGAGGAGGGGTAGGAGGGGGCTCAGGCCCTCGGCCCCACCTGGGGCACCAGGGCCATGTGGCAGAGCCCAAGGCCCTCCAGAGGCACTTGGAGAAGCTGGGACCAGGGTGGGAGGCTGGGGAGCTTGAGGAGTGAGCCGGGACATCCTGGGTGGGTAAAGGAAAGGCACTGGTTAGAATTCTGGTTTACGTTAAGACACTAGTGGGGCCACCAGAATGAAAATGACAGAGCAACATAAGGCCCCAGGCACAGGCACACAGCGAGATGGCTGGGCGCTGTGCCACCCAGGGCCTCGATCCCCACATCCCCCAGCCCCTGCAGACACCCAGAACCTTCACCTGAGGAGGCACAGCTGAGGCCACCTCTTGCCCCAGGTAGAGAAGAAACGAAGCTTCCAGAGGCCCAGGGAGGTCACCAGCCCTGCGTCGTGCAAAAAGCATTCACTGCCCTGCCTCTGGGGGGGCCACAGGGCTCCCAGTTCCCCAGGCTGTTGCCGGCAGACTCAGAGGGGCCTGGCACCCCAAGAAGAGTTCACCCTGAGGTGGCGGCTCAGCTGGCCCAGGATTTGCGATTCTCAGGGTTCTTGTGGCTTCTGTCGGCCTTGGCCAGGGCGGCTGTCAGCGAGGCCAGGTTGGTGGCAGAGCCCGAGAGGGTGGCGCTCCGGCGGGCCTCGGGGGCGCCCAGTCGGAGCCCCGTGCTGCGCCGCCGCATGGGGCCTGTGGCCCTGCGGACCCGGCTGGGCCTGACCAGCAGCCCGTAGCCAGGGTTACACCTGAAGTACTGCTTCCCGCCAATGGAGCCGTCATTCTTACCTGCAGGGGAAGGGGAGAGCGAAATGGAGGGCAGGCCAGCTGCAGATGCCCCCGCACCTCCCTTGCCTCTGCAGAGGCCATGTGCCCACAATGCCAACCCCCATGCCATCCCCTGGCACAGCCCTACACAGCTGGCACTCAGACACTAGCCATCGTCTGGCAGGGACCGGCTAAGTGAACGTGGCCAGGGCACGAGGTGACCACCTCCCAGGACAGCAAGCAGTGATGACCAAGGATGCCCAGCCCCAGTCCACAGCCTCAGGCAGGTGGTGACAGGCCCTGGGAGTGCCTTGCGGGAGCACAGGTGCAGACCAACCACCAAGGCAGAGCTGGCCACCCGCGGGGGAACACACCCTTCTCCATCTGGACCCAGGCCTGAGCTGGGTGGTGGCAGAATGGTTCTTTTGGATGCAAACTGGCAAAACTGCCGAATGATGGCGAGTCAGATGCCAGCGAGATGTGTCAGGATGGGATGAGGAAGAGCTTCCTCGAACAGCAACGCACAGATGCTTAAGGTGAAAAATAAGAAAGCAGAGCCCAGGGAGTGCGGGGGAGTCAGGGAACCGGAGCAAAGGGACCAGGACAGCCACGGCCATGGGTGGATGGGTGCAGGATCTTCGTAGCCAAAATCATCCGGAATCTTCCATGCCGCCTCCAGGGACCAGCCCTGCCCCCTGCCTTGCCCCGCAGGCCCAGCTGCTCCTCTCGGCCTCTCTCCTACCTAGACCCTGTCCCCTCCCAGGCCGGCCACGCTCCTGCTTCCCCCCACCCCCAGCACCGCCCTAGAGCCCGGAGCCCGGCACCCACCTGAAGGCAGGTCCAGCTCCACGCCGACCCACGTGCCCTCCTGGAAGTCGACGGGACCCACATATCTCACGACGCCCGTTTTGTGGGCGCCCACGGTGACGAACTCGCCCTCTCGGAGCCACTCCGGAACCCCGTCGGCTTCCTCGGAATCGGACGCCGGAGCCTGTCCCCCAGTGCCCGGAGCCGGCGCATCCCCCTCGGCCCCCGGGGAGCAGCTGGGATCCCCGCCCAGCATGCGCGAGAAGGAGCGCAGCTCCGAGGCCCGCACCCTCCGGACACGGAATGGGGAGCCGGGCGCCGGGGCCTCCAGGTCGGGGCGCTCCTGGCAGGGGCTCGCGAGCTGCTGGGGGCCAGGGGGCTCCTCGGCGGGGGCGGCCGTGGGCGGCGGGGGGCGGCGGATGGGCGTCTCGGGCTCGGCCTCGGCCTTAGGGGCGGCTGGCGTGGGGCCGGGCGGGGCTGCAGCGTCCAGGCTGGGGCCCAGGGCGTCCGACAGGGTCGCGGTGGAGACGCTGTGGGAGAAGTACCCGCTGGAGGCCTCGCTCAGGGGGCTGGGGGGCCCATCCTGCGCTTCGGGGGCCGGGGTGGCCGCTGTGACCACTGGGACAGGTGGCGGGGAAGGCGCTTTGGCGGGCTTGCCGCCAGTCTTCAAGGCCGGGGCCCCCATCGTCTGCACCAGCACGTCAGGACCTGTCTCCGGCCGAGCCTGCAGCGGGACGGAGGGAAGCAGAGGCTGAGAGCAGAGAACTTCCCAACACCATCCACACCAGCAGCTGACTGAAGAGAGCCAGCCAGGTGCAGGGGCTCAGCCTGAAACCCCAGGGCTTACAGAGGGCAAGGTGGAAGATGGCTTGAGCCCAGGGGTCCAAGAACAGCCTGGGCAACACAGTGAGACTCCATCTCTACAAAATAAAGAGCACGGCTCGGACCACCCAGGTCTGGTTCCCACATTGGTTCTGAGGCTTAGGTCTGCCAGGCCCTCGCTTCACAAGTGACAAAGGTGTAGGGGCGATCGTGCACCTCACAGGCCCCATGCTGGGTGCCCTGGCTCAAAAGCACTAGCCACAACCATAGCCCCCGCCTTATCAATTCTTGACCTTTCATACAGAACAGAGTCCAGGACCTGCCATGCAGGGCCAGCGTGTTACAACAACCAAAGCCCCTTGCCACAGAGGGTGGCACACAGTAGGTGCACACCCAAACCTTGCTAGGGCTAGTTAGCTTTCCTCCCATGGAGACAAAGCCCCTGACCCACCCCCGACCTCGAGAAGAGGATGAGTCACTAAAGAAGCCAGAAGAGCACTTTTTTCTCCGGCAAAACCTAAGCAATGATCTCATCGGAGGACTGGAACACGCTCGGCACAGCCTGGCCAGCACAGGCACCACCAAGAGCCACGGGCCTGTGGCCTGGCTGGGCATCCAGGGCAAGGAGACAGGGGGACGAGGTGCTGGATGAGGGAGGAATCGGGGGGACAAAGTGGCAGATGAGGGGGAAATGGGGGGGACGAGGCAGCAAATGAGGGGGGAATGGAGGGGGACGAGGTGGTGGATGGGGGGGAATGGGGGGACGAGGCGGTGGGTGGGGGGGAATGGGGAGGGATGAGGAGCGGGAGGATGGTCCCTTGGGCCATGGCCCTGTCTCTCCGAGTCTGCTGTTCTGGCTGCTACAGAAAGCAGGTCCCATGTCAGGGGTTGGGCAACCTCAGACCCTGGAGACACGCCAGGAAGTAGCCCCCAGGGAGAAGCCACCAAGAGCGGCACATCAGTTACTCTGAGTCACCCAGGCAGAGGACACACAGACACACACACAGCGCCCGAATCTCATGGGGGATAACAGCCACCGCTTGCCCAAATTCTGATGTTTCTGGGGTACTCTTTCGTCTGTCACTAAAGCCCTGTGATGCAGCTGCTGGATCCTATTTCTATTCATAATGACCGGAGAAAAGGAGAAGGCAGGAACAGGGAAGGAGGCTGGCAGGGTGCAGAGGGTTGCTATCCAGAAGAAATATGTTTTCCGATATTTACGGAAAAATTATTTATATTACAGGAATGGTCATTTTCCATTTGAAATACAGGATTTATTTGAACGGGGAAGAGGCAGAGATCTATAAGTCTCTTACTGTTACTTGGCTTACCTCAGCAGCTTGATAAATCATGCCTTTTCCCAGGAACTGTCATTTATATTCCTGCTTCCAGGGGCCCTCTTTTCCCCACAAGCCACACTCTCAGGGTATGAAATTAACGGCACCTCTTGAGATTAACAGCCCATTTTTGTGATGAATCTCTGGGCTGCAAAATTTACTCAATTCAATATATCAATAATTGTCACTAGCATAAATACTCTAAAAGATTAGGCAATCCTTCAATCATTTTTCCTTTGCATGTTGCACACATTTTATTTATTCTCTTCTATTTTAGTTTTAATATCACTGGCCACGCAGGGAAGAAAGCACAAAACCACGACAGCCGGAAATCTGAACAGTAACCAGGGTCCCGAAATGGCTTGTTACCTGCCCCCACCCCAGGTGAGGCCAGCCACTGTCACTTCCGCACCTGGCGCTGAGGGCCAGGCCAGGCTGTCCCAGGAGGTGGCCAGCCGCATGACTCAGATTTGCAGGCATCATCCCGTCGGCATCCACCTAAGTCACTGGCTTGGATGGGCAGGAAGGATTGTGGCATTATTGTGCTGCAGGCCTCCAGAGGAAAAGCCCTGATCCAGGGCCCCGCTAAGCGAAAAGGAAGGATTTGGGGGCAGAGCTGAGTGCCAACCAAGGAGGGCGCAGGACAGCGGGAAGCGCCCAGTGGCCGCAGCCTGGGAGGCCCGCTGGTTATGGCACTCCATGCCGCGTCCCCCTCGACTGGAGGTGACTTGTGGGTTGAAACCCAGATGCCATCTCTGGATTATACCCTTACCAATGGAAGAGGCATTTCTGGAGACTTCAGCAAAAGCTTGAAAAACACCATGATGAGCTCCAGAAGCTCCTGCCTTCGCCGGCAAGGGGCCTGCTCTGGCCATCCCGCTACCCAGGGGCACTCAACCTGCCTCAGCAAAGTGACCAGCACCACTCCCAGGAAAGGGGCAGCCCCATCTCATCCACAGCAAATTCGAGAACGCCCAGTGTGCACTGGAGTAAAAGGGTCATTCAGACAGAAGGACGTTCATGGAGGTCTGAATATTCTTTCACATTATTATGCCTCTGTTTCTGTTCTTTTAATAAAGAAAATTTTCCTAAGAAGATACAGCATTTCCTAAGAGAATGAAAGCGCAGGGGGAGAAAACAGATTCGCTGTTCATCAGATGAGAGTGCTGTTGATCTGTGGGGGATCATAAGAGGTGATTTTCTCCCAGCTTAGCGACGTCTTTTCACGCTGGTATCATGAATCAGAATGAAATGTAAAACTGAGAATTAAGCAAACATTTAGAAGAAGGAGACGGTTCTGTTTATAGCAATCTCCTCTGCCTAGCTGTGGGCTATTAAGGCAGCAGACTCTATTAGCAGTCAAGCACCTAAAAGTTTAGCAATCATATGATTAACAAGTTGAACACAGAAAAGCGTAACAAGGAAAATAGAGAAGGAGAAGACAGCGACCTATACTATACCTAGTGACCAAAGCAGGAACACCAACATCAAAAACTACAGGTGTCGACTCAACAGTTTCAGCATCAGGACCACCCGCTGTAGGAGGGGTGGCCACCCACGGGCTGACTGACTCACCTCCTCCATCCTGGTCACCCCGACGTCTGGGCCGGCCAACTGCACCATGATGCGGGGCACGGGCTGGGGAGGCAAGCGTGCAGGTCAGGGGCTGAGACACGGAACAGAGGTAGCAGAGAGGCTTACGCTGCACGGACTGGAGGGCCAGGACCTGCCCAAGGGGAACCGGCCCATCCGGATGCAGGCGCAGGGCTCCACACCCTCCAAGGAACAAGGGACCCAGCAAGGGGCTCCTCCCCCAGCCAGGGAAACAGGCCGCACGCCAAGATCACCAGCACGGTGCACTGATGTGTGCGATGCTCCCTCCCTCCAATCACACATGCACATGAGAAAGGAGTGCGGGCCTGTACAGACAAGCGTTATGAGACAGGAAAGATCTAGAAAGACATCCAACAGTAGGGGAAAGCCACACCAGGGCCTGACTCTGGGAGATGAAGGCACGTAGTCACAGGCAGGGAGGAGGGAGGCCAGGCTGGCTGGAGCACAAACCCAGAGCCCACGGCGGCAGGCACAGGTCTGCAGCAGGCCCTGGGCATCAGAAACTAACCCTACTCAGAGAGGAAGGGGGCCCCACAGAATTCCCAGCAAAGCAAGACGGCAGCTGAAGACCAGAGATTCTGACCGGGCGGGGACACAACCAGACCAGGAGAAGATTTAAAGTCCAAAGATTTGGCAGATCAGTAACACCACTCCAGCAACAGAGCAGGGGTGAGGAGGTAAGAGCCTCAAGAAAGAACCTGGTTACTTGTGGACACTGGGCCAGGCAGCATTAAAGAGAGAGAAGCATCAGAGCCAGGAGAAGGGAAGGCCGGGTGAGAGAAGGAGCCAGAGCGACCTTCTGTCGCTGCGGAGCGTCCGGCGGCTGTGGGACACAGAAGCAGCTAAGCAGACGCCTTCATCCTGGGAAGAAGCTGGGAACACGCCACACCCGCCTCCATCCTCCCAGCTCCCAACTGCAGGAATCAGGCCTGGCCTCACGCGCAGGGCTCTCATGAGGGTCCCCGTTCTGCCAGGACAGCCGAGGGGTGGGCTTCTCCCTTGTGGGTCCACAGGCACAGCTGGTTGCTGCTGTTACTGAACTTAAACTGCCCAGCGCCGCGGACTCCACCTATCCTGCCTTCCCCCAGCCTCAGCTGTCCTGGTGCTGGGCACCTGAGGCCTCCCCAGAGTCGGGCCTTGTGGACACAGCGGCAGGCGCACAGCCGGGCTGCCCGGGCTTCTCCCTTCTACTGGGGAGCCCGGAAGAAGCCAGCCCGCTCGGCAGGGCGCTCACCACGTTTACAGGCATGGACTAGCCTCACTTCACCGAAGGGCACCGCTGTGACCACGAGTGCCTTGGGGCTGCTTCTGGGAGAAAAGTTTAAGAGGAAATTGACTCTGTGGAAGGTAGGGGGCGCTGGCAGGATTTCAGAAAAGGCACCGTGGAGAGGACTCAGGAGGAAGCGCAGCAATCAGGCTTCAAGACCTGGAGGGGTGGGAGCCAGATGTGGTGGCACACACCTGCAGTCCCAGCTACTCAGCAGGCAGAGGCAGGAGGATCACTTAAGCCCAGGAGTGGGAGGCTGCAGTGAGCTGTGATCACACCACCATATTTCAGCCTGGGCAACAAAGCAAGTCCTTGTGTCAAAGAAAAAAAAGGTGGAAGGACCAAGGAAATGCACAAAAGGAATGTGTACTTTACCCTGCAAACACTGGGGAGGTCTTGGGGTGGTCTGAGGCCAGGGACAGCCAGCGCCAGGGTGCGGTCAATACTAAGTGAGCAGCCAATGGGACTGGGGAAGGGAGGGTCCCTGGTGTCAGTGAGGCCACTGCACATGACACAGCAAGAAGGACAAGACCTCTGGCCTCCACCTCAATTCCTGAGCAGCACAGTGTCCCCTCTGCGCTCCTTGCAGCACTCAGCTCTTTCTGTCCCCGCCGCTACTCCCCGTGGCACCACCTACTGCCACCTCTCAGAGAAGAAAGCGAGGCTCACGAGTGAGTCCCGTGCTGCCAGGCAGTCCTCGCTGCAGGGGCTATCTTCATTTTTCTCCCCACAGTATTTAATGTTCCCACAAATGGGAAGGTGTTCCAGGGTATATTTCATGACAAAAGCAGAAAAAACATTTCACAAATTCCAAAATACTTGCATTCATCAGCTACATCTTGTCTACGGTGGACAGGACTGAGAGTCCACTGTTTCCACTAAGGACAAGTTTATTCCCCTTAAAGCCTAAAAAACGTAAAAACCCCAAAGATGGGACGGTAACTGCCCAGCGCGAAACCTTTTCTAAAATCACGTGATTCCTGCCCTCTGAAACAGACCACGCAAACAAGTTACACTTTCCTTCAAAACGCAGTGCGACTGGAAAAGCCCGGTAGATAAATATTTGCTGACATGGATTTACGGGCCGGATTGACTGCCACCTTGGTTCTTACCCTCCACGTATAAAAATTCAGCTCAACAGAGACTGCATCAGGTCCTACAGCACGGGGGTATGGCACCAGGGGATCTGCTCTCAGCAGATGAGCAACCTGATTGGTGGGGAACACGTGAGCAAGTCACTAAAATCCAGGAATATGACACTGGAGTGGAAGCTCAAAAGCACAGAGGAGAGCGGGCGTGGTGGCTCCCACCTGTAATCCCAGCAGTTTGGGAGGCCAAGGCAGGAGGATCACCTGAGGTCAGGAGCTCAAGACCAGCCTGGCCAACATGGTGAAACCCTGTTTCTACTAAAAAAAAAAAAATTTTTTTTAATAAGCTGTGCATGATGGCAGGTGCCTGTACAGCTAGTGCTCGACTTACGACCACGGTCGGGACCGTCAAACGGCCCTAACACGATTTGGTCGTAAGTTGAGTAGGCTACATGTACAGTTGCAATGGTGCATGCAGAGATGGTAGTGCTGCCAGAAGCTGGTCCGCACTGTCGTACGCCCAGCTGGGCAACGTTTGCGCTGCCAGACGCAGAGCAGTCGTGGCTAGCGATTGTGGTCGTAGAGTTGAATCGTCGTAAATTGCATAGGTCGTAAATCAATCAATACCTGTAATCCTAGCTACTCAGGAGGCTGAGGCAGGAGAATCGTTTGAACCCAGGAGGTGGAGATTGCAGTGGGCCAAGATAGCACCATTGCAAGCAACACTCCAGCTTGGGCGACAATAGTAAAACTCCATTTTCAAAAAAAAAAAAAAAAAAAAAGAGAGACAGAGAATTCAGAGGAGGAAGGGGTCACAAAAAGAATGGGTGTGAATATCACATGAGGGGGGCTTTTGGCACAGACCTTGGAAACGAGTTCAGCAACCTTTTTAAGGATACCAAATATATCGACCACGAATACTGAGGTCCTGTGTCATCGTCCTTCACACATAACAGCTGCAATTTCCAAGTGCATCTGTTTCACTTTCCTGCTCTTCTGCATCTCACCTGTGCAGGCAGTCACCTCCTACTTCAGGGGCTCAAAACATTTCAGATCTTAAGTTCACTAATCCTTATGACATATCTAGCAACTATTAATAAAAATGACTGTAAAGTTTTTTGCAGCTATAAATATTAAGGAGAAGTCCCGTGAGGCAACTGAATATAATTATCTACATTTCATACTACAGCAGAGAATATTTAACTAACGGTTAAACGTATTCATGTTGCCACACGAGTGACAGGGATGAAAAAGGATTTAGTTCTCTAGTGCTGGCTGAACCTGCAATCACGCTGTCCACTGGGCGCTGGTAAAACTGAACAGATGAACAGCTTACAGGCCACAGAACAGCTTAGAAATATTTCAGGGAAAAGGTGCCGGTCACTGCTCTAATAATACTGCACTACTTTTTAACTCTGGCTTTCACATTCTACCTGAATACATGGGAGATCAGGTCAGCATTTCATAACTTAGAACAAAAGCTAGAAGAATAAAATAAAATAACTCCCTGACGTGGCATACAACATCTCCAAAGGGACACACCTTGCCTTGCTGGCTCACCTAGTCCACTCAGAATTCCTTCAATGCACAGCTTTTCCGGACCCTTCCTCATGCCACTCCTCCGGCTAGGGAATCGTGTTCCACCTGGTGAATACTGATCCATTTCTAAGTCTCTGCTCAAGCCTGATCTAATTCTCCTGAAACTGCCAGGAGCAGTGCCCACTCATTTCACTGTGTCGTCTGCACTCACACGTGACAGCACCTAGAGTGTCATCCAGCACTGCTTCTTCATCTGCTTATGTGGCTCTAAAGGGGCTTCTCTAAACTTCAGGCTCTTGGAAGGGGACAGACCACACCTCATTCATCCCAGTATTTCCTTACGTAAAACAGTAGCTCAGTGTGTGCTCATTGAACCAACAAATGCATAAATTACTTAGCAAGTGACACAAAAAAGACTAAATTGTACAGTTACGCAGGAAAGAACAGACAGTCTGAAATGTGGGCATCAGGGGAAGTAAAGCAGAAAAGAGGTCTCAGTTGAAGGAAAAAAATAATCACTGTAGAACTTCCCCAACGTTGCATTTTCTGATTATTCTTTTTCTTGTTTGAAAATAAACCTTTCATGACTTAAAATCATCCCTTACCCTGAATTTCAGAAATTATTGATTGTCATTTTTTAGTGGTGCCTATACTAATACAATCCTCTGTCTTGTTTTAAACACTAACCAATGATTTAAATCCCAATATAGAAAATTACTTTTTAATGGAATATACAAGATACGTAAGACTTATTTTTTGTTACAACCTTTCATTTTCCTGCTGCCGAAGTGTGAAAAACTGAAGAAACAAAAGGCAGCAGAGGTGGGGCCTCAAACCTCCAAAATGCCTGCTCATCTCCGAAACTGTTCTGATAAAAGTAACACACGGGATACAAACCAGACACTGTGTACAGTGGCTCTCGCCACCTGCAATCCCAGCACTTTGGGAGGCTGAGGCAGGAGAATCACTTGAGCCCAGGAAGGAGTTCAAGACCAGCCTGGAAAATGTGGAGAAACTCCATCTCTACAAAAGTTAAATTAGCTGGGCGTGGTGTGCACACCTATAGTCCTAGCTACTTGGGAGCTGAGAATTGCTTGAGCCCAGGAGGTTGAGGCTGCAGTGAGCCATTATCATGCCATTGTACTCCACCCTGGGCAACAGAGTGACACCCAGTCTCCAAAAAAAAAAAAAAAAAAAAGACATGTACAATGCAAACATTAAGCCTCAGCAATAAACTAATTGATAGAAACATCTTTTTAAGGTTGTCCTGACCAGGGGCCTGGAAGAGAAGAAAATGCAGAGTCCTGGAGGGCGGGCAGGGAGAACGTGTCCAGCACTGGCCCGGGGCCTGTGCTCCAGCCTGCGGCACATGAGGCCTTCAGTGACCTGGACATGAGACCACCCTGTGCGCCTGGAGGCTCCAGACCCCGACAGGCTGATGTGGACAGCATGTGGGAGCCCTAACGGCACCAGCATTTTTGTCCATCGGGCAGCCGCGGTTATTTTAAATGTGTGGCTTGGCATTCTAACTTTTGTGTAAAAACCTCATCCCCTCTGAGCTTGCACATCCGTCTGCAGGGGGGTGATCCCATCCACATGAATTCTCTAAGCGGCGTCAGTGGGGAGGCAGGCTGGTGGCCGCTGATCCCCACCAGAGCCATGGTGACCCTGCCTGTCACGTGCCCCTCCAAGCAGCACCTCGAAGGACTCAACACGGGAAGGCAACTGCAGGTTTCTGACTCACGTGACAATCCCCGCTGAGGGTCCCACCCACACTCAGTAGTGTCTTCCGGCTCCATTATCTTCAAATCCACTTCCCAAACTGTAGCCACTGGGAGCTTTCGGAAAAAACAGTGACCAGGTCGCTCTCCGAGCTGCAGCTGCCAGGACTCCCAAGGCCACAGACAAGGAAACACCGGTGGGTCCTGCACAGTGTGTTTCTGCAGCTCGACCCATCCCTCCTGCAAACGCTCTACTGATTCATTCATTCCACAAATGCAATCACTTTTATTCTTAATCGCTGTCAGCAGAAATCTCTTAAAGTCACATCTGTGCATGTAGCCTTGCTTTCTGAATAGAAAGTTCAGCTCTGCTATTCCCAAGGCTCTGTAACCGGAGACAGGCATACCCTCCCCACCTCCTTTTCCCCAACAGTGCAGCCACAGGTCACGGGTGGGGACCCAGCTCTGAGAATGTGGCTAATGTGACTCAGGACGTTACTTTAACTGATAAAGTGCAACCTTCAACACTGAGGCGCTTTAGATGTTTAGAACAGCCTCATCATTTGGGTCTGCTTTTTCAACCATAAATTTTATGAATTCTAAATGCAGATCAAGTATTTCCGATGGAACTTTAGCGTCTGAATTGCAATGTGCTAGAAATGTAAAGTACACACCTGATTTCAAGGACTTTGTACAGAAAGAAGGATGGGAATATCTAAATCGTTTGTTGAAACTACGGTTGACATGACAGTATTTTCAATACACTGGGTTAACCAAACGTCATTAAATTGAATCTGACCTGTATTCTTTTTGCTTTCTTCAATGTGGCTACTAGAAAATCGTTAAGTTACACACATGGCTCGCATTATGTATCTATTGCATGGTGCTGGTCTAACTCAGTCCTGTTGAGGAGCACATTAAAATTCCTGGTGTGGTGCCAGGTATAATAGCTCTCGGCAGGTTTGTAAAGTGCTTCACTGGAATTTTGTGTCTGGTCTTCAGAGGTATTTCTAAGTTGGCTTACTAAAAGTTCATTTTTAAATAGTCAATAGTTTCATCTGATCTAGAAATCACAAGTTTCTAATTAACTGAATCAGTTCCAAAGTCATTTGAGGATACAACACGAACTCCATTTTCTTTGAAAAAAGAACCTAAGATTTCATGAATTTACTCATTTGCAAATATGCACCAGGTACCTACCACATTCTAAAGACAGTGGCAGGCGCTGGGAACAGAGTGTGAGCAAAAGCACAGTCCCTGTGCTCATCCAAACTAGGCGCTCAGGGTCTGACATGAATATTCCTATTTCATTTTAGTTACACAAAACAATTAAAAGGCCTATTTTTCCTAAAAAGTAAATTATTTTATCTCTGGATACAAGTGACTAACACCATCCATGTAGTCTGTGACACATTAGATATGTGTTATAGTCTCACTTATTCTAAGTATTACATAAATAAAATTTTAAATAATAACATTTTTAGAGTTACCAGAAAAGATACAGCTTCTGATTTTTAGTATCTAGCCAGTTTACTTTTAAAACTTCTACGTAACAGCCTGGGCAATACCAAGGCCCCATCTTTACAAAAAAAAAAAAAAAAAAAAAAGTTTTTTTTTTAAATTAGCCAGGCAAGGTGGCACACTCCTGTGATCCCAGATACTCAAGAGGCTGAGGCAGGAGGATCACTTGAGCCCAGGAGTTCAAGGCTACAGTGAGCTATGATCACGCCACTGCACTCCAGCCTCAGCAACAGAGCAAGACCTTCTCACAAAAAATAAATTAAAAAAAAAAAACCAACTTCTACATAATAATAGTTAAAACTTTTTCAGGCCAGGCACGGTGGCTCATGCCTGTAATCCCAGCACTTTGGGAGGACAAGGCGGGTGGATCATGAGGTCAAGAGATCGAGACCATCCTAGTCAACACGGTGAAACCCCGTCTCTACTAAAAATACAAAAAATTAGCTGGGCATGGTGGCGCGTACCTGTAATCCCGGCTACTCAGGAGGCTGAGGCAGGAGAATTGCCTGAACCCAGGATGCGGAGGTTGCGGTGAGCCAAGATCACGCCATTGCACTCCAGCCTGGGTAACAAGAGTGAAACTCCATTTCCAAAAAAAAAAAAAAAAACTTTTTCAAGTATTTATATAAGAAAATTATACATACGTCTTTTAAAAGATAGAACACTCACTTCATCCAAATGATAGTTACTAGTTTTTCAAGTATCCACGAAGGATTAAAGATGCTTACTTGAAGAATGTTTGCTAATCTCAAAACCTTAAAGATAGGGTGTTGTTGGGCGGGGTGGCTCACACATATAATCCCAGCCCTTTGGGAGGCTGAGGCAGGAGGACTGCTTGAGCACAGCAGTTCAAGACCAACCTGGGTGACCTCTACAAAATTAAAATTTTACAATTAGCCAGTCATGGTGGTGTGCACCTGTAGTCTCAGCTACTGGGGAGGCTGAGATGGGAGGATCACTTGAGCTCAGGAGGTCAAACCTGCAGTGAGCCACGATCATACCACTGCATGCCAGCCTGGGTGACAGAGCAAGACCATCTCAAACACCACCACCAACAACAAAGAGTCTTCATCCGACCTGTCACCAGCTTAATATGCCCTATGAACTAAGAAACGGCTTTTACAGGTTTATTGATTGAAACAAACCAAAAAAACACTTCATAACATAACAATTATATAAAATTCAAACGTTAGGTTATCAAGTTTTACTGAAACACAGCCAGAATCATTTATTTAGTGCTTTCTATGACTTGTTTTGACAGAGACCACATGGCCTGCAAATCCTAAAATATTTACAATCTGGCCCTTTAGAAAATAAAGTATGGTCACCCTTGGTCTAGAGAATCAAATGAAGCCCATTCCTAAAAAATGGCTGGCAGATGCATCTCTTCCATCGACTTCTTTACTGCCTCAGAAATCCTCTTATTTGCTGAAGTGAAATTTAGTTATATTTCATTATTTTTCAGATCAGCCACTAAACCGGATTGTGAAGACAACCCTGACCTCTCTAAGTCCACTATATCACCTAGAAGTGCAGGGCACGAGGCTACACAGCAAACTGCTGTGATTTTGGAAAACCAAAAGAATGATAAGAGTCTTAAAACAATGACTAAGGACTAAGAAACAGGACCCATTCTGTTCTTCAGTCCTTACCAACTTAGGAGTGCCTAAAAATTCCTCACTCAACTGACCAGAAATCAGTTGCCTTGAATTTTTAAAAAATTCTTTGTTAACTTCAGAACAGGTGAAATACAGCATACCTTATCTATATCTGCTTCAGATGAGTGGTATGGGCTGGGCACTGTGGCTCATGCCTATAATCCCAGCACTTTGGGAGGCCAAGGCAGGCGGATCTCAAGGTCAGAAGATCGAGACCATCCTGGCCAACAACGTGAAACCCGTCTCTACTAAAAATACAAAAATTAGCTGGGCATTTTGGTGCATGCCTGTAGTCCTAGCTACGCAGGAGGCTGAGGCAGGAGAATCGCTTGAACCTGGGAGGCAGAGATCACGCCACTGCCCTCCAGCCTGATGACCGCGAGACTCCATCTCAGAAAAAGAAAAAAAGATTAAACTACAGAGAAAATGTTCATATATGTTATTTTAAAAATAACCTGAAGGTTTAAGGAAAACAAGGTCTAGATGTGTTTTCTTCGTTTTGTTAGAATGTGGAAACTCTGAGACACAAAGGTACAGGTTTATATAATTCATTTCGTCAAGGAGATACGTCTAGCCCAAAACTGCATCCTTGCGTACAAGGTAGGAATTGGTATTTTTGCTTGTTTCTGTTTCATATGTGGAGGAATCACAGTAATGAAAGATGGATAATGACGCAGGCATCTTTTCAATTAGCATCGGAGACAGGCAGAGGGCTGCTCTATCTACACAAGCCTTTATCTACCTATCGCACGTGAGGCTATGTTGAAATAGAAGAAAAATATCCCTGCTGTTGATAAGGCAGCCCTGAGCCAAAGGGACAGACACATAAATCAAGACAGACCGGCAACGTGACTGTGCTTTTGATAGTGGAAATTAAATCTGACCATTAACCCTTTAATTCTCCAGATTCATCAAAGATGCCCTTTGGAGTTCCTAACTTTGAAGTACAGAAATAGCTTCATCTGAACACAAACTTTGAGATAGATGGGGAAAAAAAAAAAAAAAAAGCTATTATGCCAAATTAATTCAATCTAACTAATTAGAGAGCAGGAAGTTCCTTCAATTATTTTATGTGCTGTCTGAGAAACACACTTGAATATGAGTACAGATTTCATTAATTGCAGTTCATTATTTTCCAGATTAGTTACTAAACTTGCATCAGAAGGTCAAAGACAGCAATTTTGTCAGCTGCCACCTCTTTCAGCACAGTATTTTTGCATTTCTGGAACTCAGACAGAAATTGATTACAAACAAAAACAAATCTCCATAAAAATGAGAGACATAAGTCCTTATGAATATGTTCAAACCAAAAGATCTTCTAAATTTTAAGAATATCTTTGTTTTTAAACCTTCTGAATAAACTGTTGACTTTTGTCTTACAAAAAAAGATCTAGGACCCTCTTCAAATCCGTTTGATAAATAGTATTAAAGTAGCAGTAAATTAATAACGTCTTCACCTGACAACCTGCTGACTCCAAAGGACAGGTTAATAAGCCTCCAGGTTTTCATGAGAGCTTTGCTGTGGTTATGGCTCTGTATATCTTTGCATGAGGGAGGGAACTGAACATTCCTGTCTGAAAATGTCAAGGACATTCTAATTGAAAGTATTTTTTGGTAATAATCATTCCTTCATTACACAGCTTGTACCTCTTTCCCACTTAACAAAATACAACGAATGACTGGTAGAAACAGGACCCATTTCTGTTCTTCAGTCCTTACCTGGCCTATTTTATAGTCTAATACACTTCCGGTTTTAATTTTATTTTTATTTGAGACAAACATGTGCCACCACACCCAGGATTTTCTTTTTTTTTTTTCAGTACAGACAGGGTTCTTATGATGTTGCCCAGGCTGGTCTCAAACTCTGGAACTCAAAGTGATCTGCCTGCCTTGGCCTCCCAAAGTGCTGAGATAACAGGTGTGAGCCAGTGCACCCAGTCTAACTTCCTGTTTTTAAGTAACAGAAATTCAGACCCGACCCCCCTTTTTTTTTTTTTTCTTTTTTTTTCTTTTAAGAGATCCAGGCTGAGATGGGAGGCTCCCTTGAGCTCAGGAGGTTGAGGCCACAGTGAGCCGTGATAGCACCATTGCACTCTAGCCTGGGTGACAGAACAAAAGCCTGTCTCAAAAAGAAAAAAAAAAAGCACTTTGCTATCTATAAGCCATTCTCCTACTATCAGCTGTCACCATTCTCTCGGTTAATTTCATTTCTATGGTCCTAGGAGCCTCCACTGCTTTAGCAAAACCATCCCTAAGAATTCTTCCCTCTCTGGTGCTGGTATCCCTTGAATGCTTATATAGTCAGCTCTCTTATGTTTGGTGAAGCTATAAATAACTCCTTTAATCCTTCCTCATAAATCATTTTTGATGTTATTCTCTGAAACAATTCCAAATGGTCACTGCATTTCTAGTAGTAATAAATCCAGAACCAAGTACAGTAATCTAAGTGGCATCTAATAATATCAAAGAGATATTATTTTGTTTAGAGGGGACAGTGTGAGTTTCTACATTATTACAACTGCTTCAGAGAAGTTTTAAGTCTCCAAACTAAACTGGAATAAAGAGATATGTGAGAAACTGAGGCAGGAGGATTACTTGAGGCCAGAAATTTAAGACCTGTCTCAATTAAAAAAAAAAAAATTTTAAATTTAAATTTTAAGTGAGTTGTGACAGCCTGAGCAACAGGCCAAGCCCTAGTCTCAAATAATAAAATGAAAACCAGTTTCAGTACCTTTCATGACAGACGGGAAATGGGAGAGAGAAACGGTTTGAGAAAGTGTGTTACTAAACATGACCCACTTGGTTTCCACATCAATCCCCAAACAATTTGTGGTGTTTCGTTTTTGTGCTGTTTCATGTCATAACCCTTAAGAGAATTTTAACTATCTGTCCTAAGTCTTTAGGCAATATTAGTATCAATATTTCCCCTTCCTATATTGTAGTATTGATCCAGATTCTTTTTAAACATATGATTGCACATGTATTTTTCTGGATTTTATCTTGATGCTTATCTAAACATTTAAATATCTGATACTGCTTATTCTGCAATCATTTAATGTTCATAGACCATTGAAACTGGTGCACTAACAGGCGCTAGCAAATAAAAATCAAACACAAGGCTCAAAATAGAGAGGAAAGTTCCAGGGACTTGTGTATTTCTTTAAGATGCTGCATTGAGAGGAAGGTTCCGGGTACTTGTCTCTTTCTTTAAGGTGATGCATAGAAAGGAAGGTTCCAGGTACTTGTGTGTATTTCTTTAAGGTACTGCATAGAGAGGAAGGTTCTGGGTACTTGAGTATTTCTTTAAGGTACTGCACAGAGAGGAAGGTTCCGAGTACTAGCGTGTTTCTTTAAGGTGCTGCATAGAGAGGAAGATTCTGGGTACTAGTGTGTTCCTTTAAGATGCTGCATAGAGAGGAAGGCACCAGGTACTTGCATGCTTCTTTAAGGTGCTGCATAGAGAAGGTTCTGGGTACTTGCGTGTTTCTTTAAGGTGCTGCATAGAGAGCAAGGTTCTGGGTACTGCCATGTTTCTTTGAGGTGCTGCTAAGTCCAGCACTGGATACCTCACACAGAGCCACAGCCACGCCAGTCTGTGTGCAGGGCAGTCCAGCCACCGTCAACATCATTTCTGCCTCAGGCTTACTCGACTGGTGACATAGAGGAAGGTCATCGCCACAGTCTCCCACCAACTCTTTGGTGGAAAGAGGGAGCAGCCTGAGTGGAGAAGGTAGTTACCGGCTACATGGGACTGAAATGTGTTTGTTGGTCAGTCACTCTGTGCCTTGGGAAGGATGTCTGCTTGCAGGCACAGAGCTCTGCCTCAGCCCCTATCATGTTCAATATTTCAATACTCTCAAATGCAGACAGATGATACCTTGACAGGTGTGTGGACAGCCAGACTGTAGGCATTTAAAAAAAAAAAAAATTACTCAAAATGATCTTGATGTCCTGGGCACGTTAAAACAACATCAAAGGTAAAAAATTCTAAGAATGAATCTGAAGTTCCTCATTATTTTCACACATCAAGGAGACCACATCATAGTAAAAGAGAAGAAAAAGTACAGTGACAAGAGTATCAGCGGGCAAAAACCCTGGTGATGCTACCTGACCAACAGCACAATGAACTAACGTGTCCTTTCACAAACAAGCCCAGCCAAGCGCAGTCCCAGGCTGCCCTGGTAGAGTCCACCATTTAGAGGAGGAAGGAAACATTTCCACCATTTGCAAGTCCGAGGGACTCTCACTTCTGGATTCCTCACTTTAGGCAGGACCCTGGCGAAACAACCAAAGGACAAAGCATTTCCCAGATGAGATATGGGAGACTCATCCAGAGCTGTGAAGACCAGGGAGGCCTGAGAGAACAAAGATCCTAAGAGCAACGATCATGCCACCGCACTCCAACCTGGGCAACAGAGCAAGACCTTGTCACAAAAATAAATTAAAATCAAACTTCTACATCATAGGTAACATTTATTCAAGTACGTATATAAGGAAATTAGACATCGCTGTTTTAGAGGATGTAATACTCACTTCAGCCAAAATTATGGTTATTCGTTTTTCAGGTGTCCACGAAGGATTAAAGATGCTTACCTAAAGAATGTTTGCTAATCTAAAAACCTTAAACATAGCGTCTTGCTGGTGGGGCAGCTCACACAGACAATGCTCCCCACTCCTTTCACTTCCCGGTAAGAACAAACTCTGAGGCAAAGATTAGTTGGGAAAATGATGACCTCGTTCCTGGAGGACCCCCAGGAGGGGGAGCAGGTGTTTTAGAAGTCCAAACTTCAGACTGTAGGTATCAAATCTGATTTCAAGTGCATGGAACTCCATGATAATAAAGATTACTGTATTTTAAAAATGAGGAGCACTAAAGGAGTCATCTTCTTCCTAATATTTTTCTTCTTCCTATTATTTTCAATTCCACAGGCACTAAAATGCCCATTTCCAAGGATGAAACACACTTCAGAGTACAAGTGAAAGCATATTTGTTTTTTGTTTTTTTTTGTTTGTTTGTTCGTTTGTTTTTTTTTGAGACGGAGTTTCGCTCTTGTTACCCAGGCTGGAGTGCAATGGCGCGATCTCGGCTCACCGCAACCTCCGCCTCCTGGGTTCAGGCAATTCTCCTACCTCAGCCTCCTGAGTAGCTGGGATTACAGGCAAACGCCACCATGCCCAGCTGATTTTTTGTATTTTTAGTAGAGACGGGGTTTCACCATGTTGACCAGGATGGT
The DNA here is from genome assembly GCF_048565385.1 of Saimiri boliviensis. NCBI lineage: Eukaryota > Metazoa > Chordata > Mammalia > Primates > Cebidae > Saimiri > Saimiri boliviensis. Next base: position 104,147,007 of record NC_133461.1, read on the forward strand.
CTCGATCTCTTGACCTCGTGATCCACCCGCCTCAGCCTCCCAAAGTGCTGGGATTACAGGCTTGAGCCACCGCGCCCGGCTGTGAAAGCATATTTAATGCATAGTATATTTAAAGCATACTTAACGTGTGTTTCACTTGCGGTACCCTGAAGTGCAACCCAAGTTAGGAAAACAGTTTTATTGATATTCTCATCTACAATTCTTATTTCTCACAGAGCTTTAGTAGCGATGGTCAGTGAAAATGAGATAACCAAGAGCATCTCTGACTGACGATATCCAAAACGGAAAGCTCACATTTTTCTCTCTTTAGCACTTCCACCAACCTAGGAAGAAGGTTCTTAAATATGCCTTCATTCCTCCAGTCCCCACCCAGCCATGCTTCTTTCACCTCTAAGCTGTAAACTGAGTAACCCCTGAGCCCTACAATCTAATATTATAGTCTGGGTATAGTGGCTCATACCTGTAATCCCAACTAGTTGGGATACCAGGCAGGAGGATCACTTGAGCCCAGGAGTTCGAGACCAACCTGGGCAACACAGCGAGACTGCCTCTAAAAATAAAAATCTTTTATAAGTTAGCTGGGCGTGGTGGGGCACACTTGTAGTCCTAGTGCCTTGGGAGACTGAAGCAGGACGATTCCTTGAGCTCAGGAGTTCAATGCTGCAGTGAGCTGTAATCCCACCACTGCACTCCAGACTGGGCGACAGAGCAAGACCCTGTCTCTAAAATAATAATAATGTTATAATCTGTTCATATGTCAGTCAAACAATACACATTCTGCATCTTCTATGTACCAGGCACCATTATGGCACAACAAGCCCTGCACTCAAGGAATTTTGTGGAGGGGGATCATTGATAAACATATAAACCTAAGGATAAACTCCAGATAAAAGGGTTAGAAACGGGCCAGGTGTGGTGGCTCATGCGTGTAATTCCACCACTTTGGGAGGCCGAGGCGGGTGGATCACTTGAGGTCAGGTGTTCGAGACCAGTCTGGCCAACATGGTGAAACCTCATCTCTACTAAAAATACAAAAAATTAACTAGGCATGGTGGTGAGCACCTGCAATCCCAGCTACTCAGGAGGTGGAGGGAAGAGAAACCCTTGAACCTGGAAGGTGGAGAGTACAGCGAGCCAAGATCACGCCACTGCACTCCAGCCTGGGCAACAGAGTGAGACTGACTCAAAAAAAAAAAAGAAAAAAAAAAAAGAAAAGAAAAGAAAAGAAAAGTGATAATGTAGTGCCTGCATGTATGCATGGTGGAAGCAGTTTTCGTTTGACTGCTGCAGTTTTGGTTTGGCTGTTCAAGAAAGCCCATTCTAGACTCAGATGTCCTTCCTCGGAGTGGCCTTTCCTGATTGTTCTACGGGAGGTCTTTGGGAAGAGCAATCTGAGTGCGAGGCAGAGCCAGCGCCAGGGCTCTCTAGACTGAAGGCGCTTGGCATGCTCATAGGCTAAAAAGGCGGCTCATGGGGCTTAGAACTGGTGAGCCAATAAAGAAGAATGAAGATTCCAGGCCAGGGGACAGACCCTGCAGGGCGCTGTGAGCCACAGTAAGAAATTCCCACTTCACTCCTTTCAGTGGGAGCACTGGCAGATGTCACACCACTGAGGACTGCAGGGCTGCCAAAGGTCTTTCTGGCTACTCTTGTTTGAACAGTTAAAGCTGCAGAACTATTGAGATTTATGCATGGAAGAAAATAGGTTCAAAAACAAAAAGGAGGGCCCCAGTTGGAGCTGTGGGCACTATATGTAAAGGCCCACATCTATGTAGATTGATGGAATCTACAGTCCCAGGAGAGGATCGGGGACAGAGGGAAGGGAAGCCAGGCGAAGGAAGGTGCACGGAAGCCTGGAGGTGGAAGTGTTTCCAGCATTTGGTTGATGCAAAGGGGGAGCTCCCTGGCAACCCTGAGAAAAGGGAAATGCGTTCCAAGGAGCTGAGATCTCACAAACCAATTGGAATGTTCTGGCTCTACTACCAGGTCTCTTCATTAAGGCCAGTTTTGGATTTACATATTTTATATTTTTTTATTTTTATTTATTTTGAGACAGAGTCTCACTCTGTCGCCCAGGCTGGAGTGCAGTGGCGCGATCTTGGCTCACTGCAACCTCTGCCTCCTGGGGTCAGGCGATTCTCGTGCCTCACCCTCCTGTGTAGCTATGACTACAAGATCACACCTGGCTAATATTCTGAATTTTCAGTAAAGACAGGGTTTCGCCATGTTGGCCAGGCTGGTCTCAAACTCCTGACCTCAGGTGAGCCACCTGCCTTGGCCTCCCAAAGTCTTAGGGTTACAGGTGTGAGCCAGGATACTCAGCCATATATTTTATATTTCTATGAAATACAAAATATTTGTATGAGGTCAGTTTTCCCAAACCTTTGCTTGTATGTGCTCAAACAATACACGAACAGACCGAAGGAAATGAACAAAAATTGTTTTAAGAAATCTACGTATTTCAAAGTAACCTCAACCTGGGGATTGGAAATTATAGCTATTCTCCAATCACTACATTTATTCTAACACACTGTTGTTCCTCTCGCCTCCAGAGAGGGCTAATCACTCATTGCCAAAACAGTAAGAGCATAAATAAGTTCTACAGGTAGCACGGGATGCGACTTGCGACATGGAAAACTGAAAAGAGCTTTAAAGAATAGTACTGACGGCAGGCTGTCTCCATGACTTCCAACACGATTCCAATTTCCTTCAACCGACGTGACTTTGCCTTCACTACACAGCAACTGAAAACACTGGTTACCAGACTTGACCGAGTAAGAATCATCACAGGCACTTAATAAACGCAGATTACAAGGCCTCCCCGAGTTAGCTATGGGTTCCCACGGCAGGCTGAGAAACTTTTTTAAAACAGCTCCCTCGGTCAATCTGACAGACAGTTCATGAATCACACTTTGTGCAACGATGACGCCCCAGTTTAGAACTGAGTAATGCACACGGTAATGACCACGGGTTCAGTTCTAGTGGATCTCTGGGGAGAGAAAAACCTGGGAAAATCATCAGTGCCCACTTCCGTCCCTGCAAGACTCAGCTCCTGCAGTCACAGACTCGTTTCAGTAACTCCTAAGCCCCCCACATGCCCCGTTCGATACAGTTTAAATAGAGGCAAAGTCTTGGTTTTAATATTTCCATCTACTGCATATATGTGTATGCTTATTTACATGCTTAAAGCTAGATTTTTCAAAATTATATATCTGTACAGCAGCCTGATAACACTAATTCCTTCTCCCCCGAATATGCAGTCATAAACTTAGAAAATTCTTTCAAATAGTTAAGTCTCAGACGACTCATCTGCATTTCTGCAACTCGAATGTTGAGAAGAACATGGAGAAGCTGATGTCAAAAGACCTATTTTGACAACAGAACTTGCCCTGTATGTGTTTTTGAATGAGTATAAATAAATCCTCATTTATCATTTTCTGCTGAGTTAACACCTATATAATGCTGGAAATTGCATTTCCAATGGGGTTCCCACTTACTGTTGCCTAAGAGCAGCTTCCTGACTGTTTAGAAAACCCTTTCACGTTTGCTCTAACACTTACCCTAGGGCTGGGTAAAGAGTTTTAAGAAAAAAGGCAGTAAGACAAGTGATCACTTTTCAGTGAGAGAACAGGTTATCCACAGTAAAGAAAAAAGAGGTTGGGAGGGAAGGGCAGTCGTGAGACAAAATTGTTTGAAAAAAGAAATGAAATCAAGAATTAAAAATAGAATTACATTTTCTACTTGGCAATACACAAACAATGCTAAGTGCACTTCATAAATTTTACTACTGTTGCTCTAAGTGATATTACCATAAATCACATTAGCAGTGTCCTTGGCACCTTTTAAAAGCAGAAAGGAGGGAGCGTGTCCGTAAGTTTAAACAGCTCTGTTTTCTCTGAAGAGAGAGGAGGAGAAATGATCAACAGCTGTTCCTGAGTTTAAAAACAGGGTTTAGCTCCCCGGCCCCACCGCTGTGCCTCCACTTCTAGCTTGGGCGCAACACAGAGTGCCCGTCTATTAGAAAAGCGTTCATGGCTGCCTTCTTGGTGCTCTTTACCTGGTGTGTGAGGGGAGACGGCCGCTTGCCCCTCTTCTCATCGCGGACGGGAAAGAGAGACTTGAGGAGCTTTGGCATCTGTGGCACGAAGGACTTGACGGGATTCAAGTAGGACGCAGCGAGGTTACCGAGTCCTGCCCGTATTACAAGGGAAAAAGAGAAAACAGGTACAATTACACACACGTTTTCTTTCCTGTACATTTGCCAGACGTCACTTGTCAGCAAATCTAACAATAAAAACTAAAGGTATCCTTAAAAAAGAGAAACACAATTATTGTAGTTTCCGTAATTTCCCTCACACATAGTAATGTCCCTTTTCCAATTAAAGAGCTATAATTGGGGTGCTGCCGAAATGCTCCACTATGCACTGGTCCTATCAGCATCAGAACAGTAATTCACCTCTATCCTGTCGCTAACGGGCATAAGCTTTCACTTCTGCCCTAGAATAAAACGGGACTGATTTTTAAGTCACACTGCCAATGACACACATGTACAGCTCTCTGTCTAGACTTTAAGCTCTTTGAAGTCAGGGACTATGTCTTACTCAATCTATTTTTTCATAACTATTTACTGAAGGAAGATGATGAAACTGACCTTTTGGGAAGCTGTTTTGGGAAGTTAGGGAGAGACGCCTCGAACAACTTACCTTTTTACCTGCTGTTAATTTCCAAAAGCTTGAATCAGAGATACAGACAGGTGTATCTATGATACACTAAGATTTCTTTCCCCTATTAATTTATAGTAAAATCTAATCCAAGTCATAGGTGATAAAAAGCCATATTCACATAACATTTAGAAATGAACAAGCAAGTCACCTTAAGGAATACATTTGCCTCAACAGATACATACACTCCCCCCAAATCCTTACTCCATACTAACCCCTGAAAGGATTCCAAACTTACTGGCAATTCAGTTGGTCAATGGATGGATACCGATGTAAGCTTTCTACATTTTACAGAAAGCAGTAGCATACTAAGTGTATGTATACTTTGAAAAGTTAAGGATATACATTGTAACCACGAGAGCCCATGAGAGCCACCACTGAAAAATAAAAAAGCAAAGAGATGGCTATACCATGCCAAGAGATACATCCTAACTCAGTTTAAAAAGGCAAGTCATTTATAGGAAGGTAAACACAAGGGTGAAAAAAATAAAAGAGGGTAGACAGAACATAAAATAAGTTTAAGATGAATAAAGATCCCATAAGTAATCTAGAGAAGTAGTCAGCAGAACACTGGCTGACCACGGGGAGTGGGAATTAACTGGAATCCTGTCAAAGTCCTACATTTTGACTGGGGTATGTATCACGTGGGTGTATATAAATAGATTTGATAAAACTTATTAAATACGACCCACAGTCAACAAAATCGGGGGAAGAAATCTTAGTATATCATAGGTATACCTGTCTGTACCTCTGACCCCAGCCTTTGGAAATTAACAGCAGGTAAGAATGTATTATTAAGTATGAATCACAGTCAACAAAGGAGTCAATAAAAATAGACCATGAGATGTCTAGATACTGGATTTAACAATGAGTTTAAGGCAGCTTCCTTAAACAAGTCAGAGGATGCAAAGGAGAATACAGTCTTGACAAATGCACAGACCGGGAATATCAATGGAGAAATTAAGACCATAAAAGCAGCAGCAAATGGAAATTCTAGAACTGAAGAAAAACAAACAAAAAATGACTGAAATGAAAAATTCCCTGGATGTGCTTAGCAGAGCACTGGAAATCACAGCAAAAAACTATCCAACCAGAAAACATTAGATTAAAAGGTTAATTAAGAAAAAAAAAAAAAAAAGGAGGGGCAGGTGTGGTGGCTCACGCCTGTAATCCCAGCACTTTGGGAGGCCAAAGTGAGTGGATCATAAGGTCAGGAGCTCCAGACCAGCCTCACCAAAATGGCGAAACCCGGTCTCTACTAAAAACACCAAAAATTAGCCGGGTGTAGTGGCAGGCATCTGTAATCCCAGCTACTCAGGAGGCTGAGGCAGGAGAATTGCTTAAACCTTAGCAGCAGAGGTTGCAGTGAGCTGAGATCATGCCACTGCACTCCAGCCTGGGCGACAGAGTGAGACCCTGTCTCAAAATAAAAAATAAAAAAATAGAGCCTCTGTTACCTGTAGGACAGTATTAAGCAGTCTAACCTGTGAGTGATTAGATTCTTAGAAGAAGAAAAGGAAAAGGGAAAGCAGAAATGTGTCAGTGAATAATGGCTAAATACTTCTCACATTTGTTGAAAAACATCAACTTACAGATCCAAGAACTTGACAAGCAAGTTAAATACTAAGAAAACCATACCTAAGCAAATCATAGCAAAACTGCCACAAAGATTAACTCCTGAAAGCAGGCAACCTAAACAAAGCTATCACACTGAGTGGGAAGTGTCAAATGATGGTTGAATTCTCAGCATAAAATAAGGGGCTGGAGATGAGGAATGATCTTTGAAGTGCTAAAACAAAAAGGACTGCAACCCAGAGTTCTCTACCCAGTGAAAATATTCTTAAAACAACAAAACTACACAGTGAAATAAAAATAATTTCAAAAAAGGAGAGCACTTTGGAGGACTGTACTCTAAGAAATACTAAAGAATATTCTTTGGGCTAAAAAATAAATAAAATCAAATGAAAATAAGATCTTCAGCAAAGACTGGATACTGCCAGAAATAATCTGGGAAACAAACAAACAAAAAAAGAATAACCATCTTTTCTGTATTATCTTAATGTGCTTAAAAGACAAGTGGCTTTTTTTTAAGACAAGAGTCTCACTCTGTCACCCAGGCTGGAGTGCAATGGGGTGCGATCTTGGCTCACTGTAACCTCCACCTCCCAGGTTCAAGCAATTCTCCTACCTCAGCCTCCCGAGTAGCTGGGACTACAGGTACCTGCCACCCAGTCCAGCTAATTTGTGTGTTTTTAATAGAGACAGGGCTTTACCATGTTGGCCAGGCTGGTCTCGAACTCCTGACCTCAGGTGATACAACCTGCCTTGGCCTCCCAAAGTGCTGGGATTTTATAGGCGTAAGCCACTGTGCCTGGCCTGAGTTGTTTTTTGTTTTTGTTTTTGTTTTTGTTTTTGTTTTTTTTGAGACAGGGTCTTACTCTGTGGCCTAGGCATGAGTACAGTGATGCAATCGTGGCTCACTGCAGCCTTAACCTCCCAGGCTCAGGTGATTCTCCCACTTCAGCCTCCTGAGTAGTGGGACAAGTGAGCGCCACCATGCTTAGCTGATTTTTCCATTTTTCGTGGAGACAGGGTTTTACCACGTTGCCCAGGCTTAAGCAATCCACCCACCTCAGCCTCCCGAAGTGTTAGGACTATAGGTATGAGCTACTTCACCTGGCCTAAAAGTGGCTATTTTAAAGCAAAAGGAACAACATTATAAAGTGAGGTTTCTAACACCTATAAATGTAGAAGATGAAACAACAGTACAAAATCAGGGGCCTAGAGGAACAGGTCAATGATTCATAGTGTTGCGTGGTTCCTGTACTTGTGAGGCGGGGGGAGTGGTATCATATTAACTCTAAGAAGATTTCGCAAGTTAAGAATGCAAAGTAGGGTTTCTGAGCACAGACTCTAGCGAACAAATACTGGTGTCCCAAAAAGCAAAAAGAGGAAATAAAATGCAACACTAAGAGCTTTTTTGACTAATCCAAAAAATGGTAAATAAGAAGTTACAGTGAAACAAAAAACAGAACAGCCAAGTAGAAAACCAGTAATAACATGGCGGACCTCAATGGTAGGCACTGGAAGGGGTGAAACACGCCAATTAAAGGGCAGGAACTGTGAGATGAGATTCGGGGGAAAGAACGGGACCCAACCATATGCTGTTTACGGGGCAATCACTTTTAACTTAAATATATGCTAAAATGTAAAAAGCTGAGAAAAAGATACACTGTGCAAACAGAAAATAAATTTGATGCAGTTACATACAAATAATAGGTAAGAGAAATTTCAAGGTAAGAGTATCTCCAGAGATGAAAGGGACATCTCATGACAGAAAGGTCACTCTATCAGGAAGATACAACAATCTTAAATGTTTATGTACCTAATTAGCAGAGTTCCTAAATGAATGAAGCAAAAACTGGTATAAAGGGAAACACAATTTTCACAATCATATTTGGATATCTAATGCCATCTCAAGAACTGATAGAATAGGCCTCCACCAAATCATTAAAGATCCAGAGGATTTGAACAGGGAAATGAGGCGCAGTGACCTAATTAGATATATGCAGAACCCCATGTCCCCAAATACAGTAGTGCACACAGAAAATTAACCAAGGAAGAACACAATCTGGAATACAGATTACCCCCAGTACAGAAGAAGAATTCATGGTATTTGATAACTCATGGATCAAAGATGCAATCACAGGGAAATTTTAAAATACTCTGAAGAGAATGAAAATAAAAGCACAATATACCAAAAATATGTGAAATGCAGCAAGATTTTAAAAATCAACTGCAACAGAAAATAAAACTAAGAAAGCCAAAAATTGGTTCTGAGATTAATATATCTGATAAATCTGTTCTGCAAGTATTCAAAACAGAAAATAAAAATTATCAGTATCAGAATAAAAAGGAGCATCACAAGAGATCCTACAAATAAAAAATCAGGTAAAGTGATGTTTATGAAAATAAACTTAATAATCTAGATGAACTAAGAGGTCCGTTGAAAAATATAACCTATGACAGCTGAGGAGACACAATGATCTAAATAAATATTCCTATACTAAAGAAACTTGCTGGGCGAGGTGACTCATCCCTGTAATCCTAGCACTTTGGGAGGCTGAGGCGGGCGGATCACCTGAAGTCAGGAGTTCAAGGCCAGCTTGGCCAACATGGTGAAACCCTGTCTCTACTAAAAACACAGAAATTAGCTGGGCATGGTGGCAGGTACCTGTAGTCCCAGCGACTCGGGAGGCTGGGGTTGCAGTGAGCCGAGATCATGCCACTGCACTCCAGCTTGGGTGACAGAGTGAGATGCTGTCTCAAAAAAAAAAAAAAAGAAAGAAAGGGAGGGAGGGAGGGAGGGAGGAAGGAAGGAAGGAAGGAAGGAAGGAAGAAATTCAAGTCATAATTTAAAATCTCCCCACAAAGACAATTCCAGGGCAGAGCATATAACTAAAGTCCTTAACAAAGAGGTGCCAAGAGAGTCCAGCAATGTACAGGCTGACACATCATGAGCAGGCGGTATTTATTAGAGCAATGCAAGATCGAGCCAGCATTCCAGAGCCAACGGAACTCCACCTGCTAAGATGAGAAACGAAACAATTCGGATCGTCATTATCTAATAGAACAGCAGCTGCCTGGCAGGAAATCCGAGGTTAAACTTTCTGAAAGATACTCAGATTTCTAACAGTAACTGACAAGTGAAAAGGTAACTTACCTGGATCCCGAGAATGGTTATTTTGGGGAGAAACAGAGAGGACGGGGGTGATGGGAGCTGTTCCCCTGGAAACTGCGCTTTGGGATACATCCTGCTGACTTTCCCACCGGCCCTAGCAAAGACAAAATTGGCAATTTTGTTTCAATTAACAACAAAAACAGCACAGATACTCAAGACAAAAAACCGTTATGTATTACTAAAGTTCCTTTGTAGAATATAAGCTTGATTACATAAGCACTTTTGTTTTCTCTATTTTAAGACACAGGGTTTCTATCTGTCACCAGGCTGGAGTGCAGGGGTGCCATCACAGCTCCTGTAACCTCCAGCTCTTAGAGTCAAGCGATCCTCCCTCCTCAGCCTCCAGAAGAGTGGGGACTAAAGGTACATGCCACCACACATGGCTAATCTTTTTATTACTTTTGTAGAGACGAGTGTCACTCTGTTGCCCAGACTGGTCTCAAACTCCCAGCCTCCAGCAGTCCTCATTCCTTAGCCTCCCAAAGTGCTGGGATTACAGGTGTGTGGCACCATGCCTGACCAGCACTTTTCTTCTGCTTGTCATCCTGCTTGTTGTATTAATTTCCCCAACAACAATACCCCCTTATTTGGACAGCCCCTCCAAACAGCAGTTTACAATTTCCCATTCAGCTACATCCTACTACGTGTTCTACACTGGGCATCCTGTTGTCTCCCACAGAAGACGAATGTATTCCTTCTGCAATTCTGCCTTTGGTTCTGCTTTGAGGCCACCTCTGCTCTTTTGCCTCGAGATACCCTTTTTCACTCAGTTCTCCATGGAAACCCACAAACAACTCTTTAGTCAGAGTGTGTCTCTTCTCGCCACTCCTAGACTACACTTCCACCGACTCACATGTAGTACGTAACAGTAAATATTACCAAATCTCTCATTTTAAATAGGTGTTACAGATAAATTACAGTCAAATGCAAGTCAAATAATTATAAATTCTCAGTGATGGAAGTCTCTGAATTACCAAATTTTATTGTGCTCTCAACTCATTTGTAAATTCCTGTTAAAGAGATTTCAACTGAGATTTCATCAGTTGAGGGATTAAAAGACCATTCCAAAATTCATGGTGAGCCATAAAAATAGGGATACCATCAAAGCACTTTTAACCAGCCCTATCTAGGGAAGAAATAAACCCCAAATGTTGCTTTTATTAAAATTGGCAAGAGATGAGACACAAATCTTTTAAATGCTTTAAGTTCCCTTTGATCCTCTGATAATCACCAACTTCTTTACCACTGGAGTTTAATAATCATGTGTAATACAAGTTGTATTACCCAGTGCAGAGATGAGTGACCCTAACGATTACCTTTTCTTTACTAACTGCCTGAACAGCAGGATGGGGACAGCGAGTTCTCCGCTGCTCTTAAAGATGGATTGAGGAGGAAGGGCCTCTTAGGTTTCAGAAATGCATTGGAAACCTATCTGCTTTTAGCAGCAACCTAAGTACTGATCATAAAAATCAATAAGCCCTAAGTGATCTGGATCCTGTGTACCTCAGAGAAAGCCACTTTCCCTAGGAACTCTCTCAGCACTTGGTATCGTTTTTAAAAATGGTGTGATGGTCAGGACTGATGAGGAAGCGAGGAGAATAAGAGAGACATGAACACGTGACCAGTGAGACCGTGGGCTCTGAAATACTTCACCGGAGGAGTGCTGGCATCTCCATGAATCACACGCTGATTCACATATTTGAATGGTTTGTTAATTTTTGCATTCACATTTCATGATCTGTCTGGGAAGCTGGGGCCTTGTGTACCCTGGGATATCCCCATCAGGTGACTCATCACTAAGGTAGGCCATCCGTGGAGTTTCTCAGAGAAGAAAAGCCCCCTGCTTTGTGTACAGTGGCGAGCTCACACACGGCTGTTCTGAAGACAACGTACTTAATTTGGAAGCATTTATTTATTTTCCTATTTTAGGTTTTTCTTGTTTGGCAGCTCTACGGCTGCAGTCTGGCCCTAAGGAAAACTAAGCTGCTGATCTCGAGTCAGCACCTGGGCTGTCTGACATAGAATTGGGCCAAGAGCAAATCATGGAGTGGCCACCTCTTCCCCAAGGCACACCAAGGCCCTGGTGGCTTCACAGGCAGTTCTTCCCAGCAGGCTCTCCCGCACACAAGGTTCCAACCCAATCAGAAAAGAAGCATTAACTCCGTCTCCTTTACTCAAATACTGCAAGTGAGAAGACTGAAAGGTACACAATGTGTGGCTCCTGCCAGCCCTGCAGAGCATGACAGAGACACGGCTCACTCTGACCTCTACCAGAACAGCCATCTTAACCTTGAGGAACCTCACACGCCGCGCCTCCCCCACAGTTCTGATCCCACTGCCCTGGGACAGGGACCTCAAATTGCACTGGGATGGAACAGGCTCCACTTCAGAGGGAGCAGCTGATGCGGAGGAGGTGAAACTGGGTGCCACGCGCTTCCCTCCTCCAGCTGACACAGACGGAGCTCTGCAGAAACCCTCCACTGGAATTACTGGATTTTTCTCCTCTGCCACACCTCCATTCTCTTGACAGAGATGAAACCTGTGGTTTAGAGTACAGCTACATACAGTTCCCCAGGGACAAAGCAATGACTATCTTTGCGATACATTTCATATGCTTGGCGGTCCTAGGGTTATCCTCCCTTTACTGAAATGTTGGGGCAGACCAAAAAAAATAAAAAGAAGAAAAAACAGTTCAATGTACTTCCCAGGGAGATGAACTCAGGACCACGGACTCAAGGACTTCGCAGGGCGCTGGGACTTCCAGCTCTCAATAGTTCAGGTCTAAAAGCCAAAGAGTATGATCCCAGTTTTACTTCTCCTGCAGTGATCTGCGCCCCACCACCTGAAATTGAAATCTCTCATTTGTCTCTAACATCCTGCATGTCTATCACACTTCAGAATCAGCTGTGATACGAGTACACAAGAGGGAAGCTGGCTTCGTTTTGGATCCTTATGCAGCTTGATCGCCATTAGGACACATTTGTCCTCACAGGTGGACTCACAGAAAGAAAACCCTAGTCAATGCTGCAGTTACTGGTAGCCAGCACCAGGCTCAGGGGCAAAGTGAGGTAGGAACGCTGGAGGCTCCCAGGGGACCCAATTTGGTCCCCAGGGACACCTGCAGTTTTCCCACTCCCGCTCCTCTGCCAGATACAAGTTATTCGGGTTTTCTGGGAATGAGTCTGGTTTTGATCAGGAAAGTGACAAAAAGGTAAATAACAAGAAGTGCCAGTGACATTTCGGGTCTAAAGGCGGCTCCACTGCAGCTGGGAGAAGAGTGACTCATGCTTGGCAGCTCCTCCCAGGGCTGCATGAAACCATCACAGTTTTCAGGAAGGCCACGGAGCCAACACAAAATTCAATTCTGCTAACTGGGTGTTTGTTCAGGCTATTGACCAATCTCAATTTCCTCAAAAACTCCAATCAAAAGATGACAAACATACAACCTTAAACCGAATCGTTACAAATAAAATTTCTCCTAAAATAGCTTCGGAAATAAAAATGATTTTGTCAACAGCGTTCGTCGTGTTTCAAAAGACCTCGATACGCAGCCGACTCGGGTGGAAAGACCAAAGACACGCCGGGATTCATCCTGCACCTCAACCTCAGCCGGTCTCGGCAGACAGTCACAAAAAGCCTGCTAAGGTCTCATTACACCCATAGAAAATATCTGAAATATCTGTACGATAATGATCAAACACCCAATAACAATAAATAGCAACACTGCTTCCATCAGGGATCATATTTTATATTTTTAAGTGAAAGACTTATCCCAAGGGTGATTTATTTTAGGCCCTACAGTGAATTTAACATTTGGAATAGTTAACCAAACTCTACCTTTTTAAGATTAATTAGTTCATCAATTCAATCTCGGTGGAGCTCAGTAAAACAATACCACTTTTCCTATGTAGGGATGGACATCAACAAACAGGGGAACGGAAAGCAGGGCTGGCCTCATTCCAAGTATTATTAGGCCAAACCATGAGTCTGCCTTTAGAACCACTGCTTTCCTTTCGCCTCCCACACCCCTAATCCTATTACCCTCCTCTGCACCTGCCTCCCTGCCCACTTCACCATGTCTCTCATGCACCCAACTGAGCAACTGAAAACTAAGAGAACTTCCCCAGAGCCTCCCAGTGGCCTCTGTCTGCTTCCAACATTATTCTAACCGCCCTGACCTGACTGCTCGGTGTGGTGTGGTGTGGTGTGGTGTGGTGTGGTGTGGTGTGGTGTGGTGTGGTGTGGTGTGGTGTGGTGTGGTGTGGTGTGGTGTGGTGTGGTGTGGTGTGGTGTGGTGTGGTGTGATGTGATGTGATGTGATGTGATACAGAAGACACAACACAGCCTGCAATCTACAGTTTTTATGTGTCATCAGCATCAGTGAGATGGATGCGTGGATTAACAGAAGAGAACCCAAAAATGTCTGCAAAGCAGACACAACTCAAGTCATTACAATTTCCGATGATTTTAAAATGGCATTCCTAGTATCATAAAGTCCACCTTAAAATTTCATTTCTGACTCAACTTTCCTGTACCTTCAATATTTTCATGCAAAGAAACCAAGACAGTCCCACTGGGCCTCTGGTGTGAAAAGGTCGCCCAGAGCACCTTCACCATGGTTTGCTCCACTCGCCCTCACCCAAGCTTCCAAGTCTCCAAATGTTTATTATTGATTTTAGTATGAATTAACTCCAACTCCTCACATTCCAGGACCTTCCAAACTCAGTAGGATGCCTTCAGTCCTGGTCTTTTTTGACAGATAAATACTTTTACCAACAGTCTTGGCCCCGGGTAACAGGGAACATTTACAAGACATCATACATCCTGGTTGTACAGACAGACAGACAGACTGCCACAATGATTTTTACAAAAAGGGTGAGGGTTAGTACAGTGTAGAATGCAGTCATCTTCTAAAAACTACAGTTAAAAATGTATTCATAAGCTGGAGGTCAAAGCAAGCCTAAGTTTTAGATCGTAGGATAGGGGTCGTACCCCACTGATTAGGAAAGCCTAATGAATTATTCACCTCTCCCTGCAGCTCTGAAAACTGAGGAATGCAGAAGGCCCCCAAAGAAAAAACAACCAACAAAAAAAAATCATGAGTCTGAGGTTCGCAATACAACCATTTCTTCACCCACTGGGGGCTTCCTCAAACCACTAACTCCAGAAGAGCAAAAACTTCCAACAAGTTAAAATGTTAGAGAGTAAGACTCTAAGGTCATCTGTTCACGTGGACCAAAAACCAAATAATATAAAAGGGTATACGGTGAGCTGTCTCCTCTGACCTGTACTCCCACTTGCTGGCCACCACATTCTCCCACCCCCATCCCAGGCAGGTCAGGAACAATGAGTCCTTACAGCTTCTCATTTCTATGAAGGCAAATCTACATACAACCCTGCCATCACAAACAGCAGTATACCAGTTCTGCACTTCATTTTTAATCACTAAATATATCCTGGCGATCTTTTCAGAGACCTGAAAGGGTTCCTGGGCATGTTTATAGCTGTATAGTACAGTGTGTGTGTGTGTGTGTGTGTGTGTGTGTGTGTGTGTGTGTAACCAGCATGTTGCCACCAATGCCCTTGTCAGTACACACCACATGTGTACAGGCATCGCCATGCTAGGAGCTGGAGAGGATCCTGACCACTGTGTGTGCTTAAATACTACTCTCTCCTGAGAAATGCTACTACAGGTGGCCCACAGCATCCTGATTTCAAGGCAATGCCACATAATCTTTAAAGATGTTTTTCCTTGTTTCATTTAAAAGGCCACAGGGAGAGCCTCTGTTCCCTGCTATGGATGGGGGGCTTCTTTCTTTTCTTAAAAAAAAAATGTAATTTAAAACATTTTTATTTTCCCCAAGAATATTTCAGGATGCTCTACTTTACATAAGACTACTGTGCCCCTTCCACTGAAAATGGGAGAGCTATTCTGCACCCCACACAAGGGGATCTGGAACCAAAGGCCCTTGGGCTAGCATTTTTCTCCTCTATCACCTGAACTTGCTCATCTGTTAAGGTCCATCCTTACAACTCTGTTAAAGAAGATTTCTGCTTCACCCCATCATGTGGAGAAGCGACAATTCTCTCATTCTGACACGTGGACATCCACCTAACTCGTTGATCTGACACGCAGTGAGCCACATGGCGCTGAGGTCCTGGCATCCGTGACAATCTTCCAGGCCTGTGGGTGCCAAGACCTTCCACAGCTGAACTGGGAGCAAAGCGAGGACTGGCAGGCCGGCATCTCTGTCTCCCGTGACATACTTCACCACGTCTCAGACGATGGGACTGCCACGGCTGGGGAGCGCCAGACAGGCCAAAACCTGAGGAGGACCACGACCGACTGCCGTCCTCCAACAGGGAACGTAAGCTTGTGGGCGCTGTGACCAGGGCTTGAGAGGTACATGAAACAGCATGGGGAGATGCCCACACCGGCCCCCGCCCCAGGAGGGGAGCCGAGCAGCCAGAACCCAGGCTTTCCTCACCCTCGCTGAGTTATTCGGGGACCCCAAAGAACCAAGAACCAAAAGCAGGAAGGTCCGGAAGCGTTAAGACAACTGTGTGACATGACGGTGACTTATCTAATAAACCTTGTCCTGCTAGCCCCCAGCCCTGCACAGGCTACGATGTGCCCTGCAGTCGCACCTGAAGTGGTCTCCATCCTCACCCCACGCTGTCTCTGAAGGCCCTGGACGGAATTCTTCCTAAAACCCTCCTCCCTGGCCTTCTGACACTCCCCGGACCCCGTCTTCAGTCCTCCCCGGCACTGCCGCCTCCGCACCGTGGCGTCACCGCTACCTCAGCCAATCCGGCCCCCACTGTCCCAGCTATCCCCTCAGGCTCTGGAACCTGGCTTCAACTCTGACACCTGAGACCCTCAAAAATGGAACTGAATCATTTCTTCCCAAAGCCTGCCCCACAGTTCATCTCTCGAACATATACACTGCCATCCGAAACCCAACGTCACTCAGGTCCCCTCACTCCAGCCTCACTCTTGGTGTCTGCAGGACTCTAGAGTCCCCTCCCCAACCCATCTGTGTCTCTCCTCTCTCCTTGGCTAGTTCTTCCCTAACCAGTCCCTCCACCCTCCAACTCAAAACCATGTTTCCCACATTTGCACTGGTAACTGTATACATTTATACCTTTCCTATGCACACACCACAGCCAGGGATGCGGTGAGACTCAGCTGGACCATTAAAACAAACATTCTAATTCACATGTGGCCATGTTACTGCTCTGTTTTCAAGTGCTTCCATGGTGTCCAGCGCCCCTGCCATTCCTTGGGACATGACATCAGGATGCCAAAAATAAGGCCCTACCTCTCTGGGTTCTGCTCACAGACTCTACTTTTTTCTTCTTCTTTTATTTTTTTCTTTTTTAAGACATGGTCTCTCTCTGTTAACCCAGGCGGGAGTGCAATGGTGCAGTCATAGTTAGCTGTGGCCTCAAATGCCCAGGCTCAAACGATCCTCCCCGGCCTCAGCTTCCCAACTAGCTGGGATTATAGGCATGAGCCATCATGCCTGACTAACTTTTTAAAATTTTCTTACAGAGAAGGGGATTCCCTGTGTTGCCCAGTCTGGTCTCAAACTGCTGGGCTCAAGCCAGCCACCCACCGGGTCGTCCCAAGCCACTGGGAGCACAAGCATGAGCCACCATGCCCAGCCCATAGGCCCTGGACTACACTCCTACCTCACGTGCTGTCAAGAACATGGCAAGGTGGTTCATCCCAAGCCTTTGCGCACACAGATCCTTCTGCCCACCGTGTTCCTTCAGCTCCTTCCCTGACTGTGTGAACGTCAGCGTCATCCTTCCGGGGAGTCTTAGGAATGGATGGCCAGGCGCAGTGGCTCACGCCTGGCATCATAGCACTTTGGGAGGCAGGGACGAGCAGATCATGAGGTCAGGAGATCAAGACTATCAGGGCCAACACGGTGAAACCGCATCTCTACTAAAAATACAAAAATTAGCTGGGCATGATGGTGTGCACCTATAGTCCTAGCTACTCAGGAGGCTGAGGCAGGAGAATTGCTTGAACCCAGGAGGCAGAGACTGCAGTGAGCTGAGATCATGCCACTGCACTCCAGCCTGTGTGACAGAGAGAGACTCAGTCTTGAAAAACAAAAACTGGTCTCCACCCTGCAGGCTCCCCCCAACTTGAGTCCCGCGTGAAGCCTATGGGGGGGCCATGCCCTCTGCCACGCCCTGGCTTGGTTCTAATAGCGTCTCTGCTCCTTTGTTCTATTTCTCTGGTGTACATGATGGACAGTACTTTTCTTTGAAGTAGATTATATTATTTTTTGTTATTGTATCCATTTAAAATAAGGAAACTAGGCAGAGATTTTTTTTTTTTTTTTTTTGGAGATGGAGTTTCACTCTTGTTACCCAGGCTGGAGTGCAATGGCGCAATTTCGGCTCACCGCAACCTCGGCCTCCTGGGTTCAGGCAATTCTCCTGCCTCAGCCTCCCAAGTAGCTGGGACTACAGGGATGCACCACCACGCCCAGCTAACTTTTTGTATTTTTTTTTTTTTTTTTTAGCAGAGATGGGGTTTCACCATGTTGACCAGGATGTTCTCGATCTCTTGATCTCGTGATCCACCCGCCTCGGCCTCCCAAAGTGCTGGGATTACAGGCTTGAGCCACCGCGCCTGGCCTTTTTTTTTGAGAGGGAGTTTCGCTCTTATTGCCCAGGCTGGAGTACAGTGGCACAATCTCAGCTCACCGCAACCTCCACTTCCTGGGTTCAAGCAATTCTCCTATCTCAGCTTCCCGAGTAGCTGGGATTACAGGCGTGCACCACCACGTCCAGCTAATTTTTGTATTTTTAGTAGAGATGGGGTTTCACCATGTTGGCCAGGCTGGTCTCAAACTCCTGACCTCAGGTGATCCACCCTCCTCAGCCTCCCAAAGTGCTGGCATTACAGGCCTGGCCAAAGTTTTCTTAACAGAAGAAAAGCTGAATAATTTTGGCCACTTCTTTCAAGGAACTTATAACTGGAGATTTAGGTTAGACACATTTCCCCAAACACACAGAAAGTCACGTTTTTCTTATCTTTTCCTTAAGATATTTTATTTACATTAAAATATCATGTACAATCAATTTTCAAAAACTCTGCTCTCTTCAGGTAATCAAGGCTGACACTAAGCTGCAGCTAATCAAACCTATCACTGGCGGAGTATAAACAAGCATAAACTTCAGCACACTTACAGAAACCCATGTCCATGCAGGGGTTCAGCGAAAGGATGAGTTGGCAATCTGTATGTCTATAAACATATACATGTATCCTAGTTTAGGCAAACTACTAATAATCTAGATCTTAAAAAAGAGTCTCCAGCTGGGAGCAGTGGCTCAAGTCTATAATCCCAGCACTTTGGGAGGCCAAGGAGGGCAGATTACTTCAGGTCAGGAGTTCAAGACCAGCCTGGCCAACATGGTTAAACCCTGTCTTTACTAAAAATACAAAAATTTTCTAGTCATGGTGGCAGGTGCCTGCAATCCCAGCTACTGCAGAGGCTGAGGCAGGAAAATTGCTTCAACCTGGGAGGCAGAAGTTGGAGTGAGCTGAGATGGCGCCATTGCACTCCAGCCTGGGCAACGAGTGAAAAACTCTGTCTCCAAAAAAAAAAAAAAAAAAGTGCTAATTTAATGCATCAACTTCATCTTCATTGTTCTTAAGTTTTTACAATGAAAATGTCAAACATACACAAAAGCAAAGTATAGAATAATGAACAATAGAAATAGCATAATGAACCCCACCCAGCTTTAAGAATTGTCATGAAGCAGCCAATTTCCATCACTCCACTTTGCAGATTCGAAAACAACTCCCCCACAACAGACCATCTCATAAGACCACAGCCACTACTGACCTCCTCAAGGGCTGCAAATCAACACGGGGCACACTGCACACGGCTGGCAGCGCCAACATCTAACCAGACCCTTCAAAAGTGACACACACAAACTATCACGTGTGGGGCCCAGGTAAGACAGTTTCAAGGAGCACTAACCTTTTTAAAGTAAACAACGAGTTCTCTATGCTTAAAACTCTGTTAAACAGAGAATGCTTCATTATAGTAAATAAATTCCAGCGAACAAAATTTCCATTCTCTTTTTCTTCTCACAAATAATGTTGACTTTTAGATACACTTTTATTTCTCATAAATTTTCAATCATCACACATCAATACTTCACTATAAAAACCTGATTTGAAGTTTCTTTTCTGACAGAAATAGAAAGAAAATTTAGACAGAAGTACAAGCTTGAGCAGAAAAACTGTTTTTCAACCCCAGTAGTCAGAAAATCTAATAAACCTTATTTTAATCGGCAGATTAAAAGAAATGAACTCTAAACACTTTCCAGTAAGTTTCATATCTTTGGCAGATGTGAGTAGGGGAAATTCTGGCTTACAAAAATAACCTGAGATTTTAGAAGATGAAAGTTGAAAACGGGCCTTAAAACTGATAGAAATAAAGACACCTACCTTGTTGCTGCCTAGACTGTATGATGGAATGAGATCTTGTCGGCTTCCAGACAACTGAAGAAGAAAAGGGAGTTAGTTCTTCACGCATTAGAGCATCAACACGTGGTCTAGACGGTGCCAGCTTTTGCCAACCCAGTCAATCAAACGTCAAGTTGGGTGGCAGCAGGGAGGTTCTCAAGATGAAGGCTGCATACTAGTAGTCTTTGTGACATTACAAACACTGAATTGGTTATGAACAATTTTCAGATGAGAGGTTCCTGTAAGATCTGGATTATTCAGTTCACACCGAGGTCATAACTGCCTGGACTTAACAAGAGATCTCCCACTGGGTGATCCCTTCCTTCTGGGTGAAAGATACCGGGTTACTGGTTATCTTACCATGGCCTGAGCTTATGATTCCTTCCTCTGGGTATTTGTAGCAACTGTAAATAAACTCGCAAACTATTTAAACTACTAGATATCAAGTATTCCATGTCTGCATATATCAGTATATTTTAATATATCATTTTCTGAAGAAATGAGACATTATCTTTCTTGAGTTAAAGTGATCTTCCTAAATGTCTGAGATGGCTGGTGACACCCTTAGCAGCCATGCTGTGTCCTCGTGACTCTCCAGCATGAAACCAGAATGATCCAATTATAATCTGGATCATTCACTCTGGATCGCTCTCTCTTCTCTCTCAGGCGCTAAGGCTAAGGTCAGCTGCCCTTTCTCACCATGCTTGCGCTGTGACTTCTCTCAGTGTGAAGTTAGGATGAAAGTGTCAGTTTTCATATCCACATCTTCATCAAAAATGAGGACAAGAGAAATAAGTCAAGGAGCCAAGAGTATTATTTTTGTGAATAATTATCCCCATGTTCAATATGCACATGAATTATATCTATGTTTTTAAAAATAACAATCAGCTGAAGTCATTGTTATGAAACAGCCCAATATATCTGAGGCATGGACACCACCCTGGCTGTCCTGTGAAAAACTGGTCTGTGAACCGAGTCCAGACTCCTTCTCAACCTAAAAATAACTTAAGCCCAGAAAATGGCATAGGCTTGCCATGGGCACTTGGCTAGTTTTGGTTTAGTTAACATTCACTGAATGCCTCAGTGGGTGCTCGGCAGTGGTGACTGGAAGAGAAGAAACACGTGGAAGGTATTTAAGTGCTATTTCCCTTACAATATCAGTAGGAAGACGGCAGAGGTGCTCAGAGCCAATAGCGGTTCAAAACCAGGGGCCCTGACATCAGTCCTGGGAAGGGAAGGACTTTGGAGATGGGGTTTGACGGGTGGAGAAGAGTTACCCAAAAAAAGAGAAGAGGAGAGAGGTCCCAGGCAGAGCACAGGGCTGGGTTCCACACACTTACTCTGTTCACATTTGGAGAGCTGATACTCCTCCTGCTCAGCTTCCCTTTTCCTGTTAGCTGTTCCTTCACCGCAACTTCCTGTGGATCAGAAAACATACAGAGGAAAAAGACATGTAAGAGAAACACCACGAAAGCAACACCATGTACAGCAGATGTGCATCCGCCATTGGTACACACACATTCCTAGCTATTTTAACAGAGCTGTTATGATTATTACATATTACATGCCTGTATCAAAACAGCTCACATGCTCCCTAAGTACAAACATTTACTAGGTACCCATAAACAGTTTTTTAAAATTAAATAAATAAAGGCTGTTACTTCGTAAGACAGAATGATCCAATTATAATCACTCTGGATTCAAAGTTCATCAGAGTGAGCTCTTCAAATGTTCAGACGCAACAATACTGAATTAGAGTCAAACCCAGACTCAGCCTGCACCGGGCCTATGCTGCCCACCCTATCCACGCGGTTGGCTAACCTGGCGCAGGCGATCTAAAGTCAGGAGGTTTTCCACCGCCAGCACGCTCCTCAGGTACTTTTCAATATAAGCCTCTGAGTCAGCAGAAGCTGGGTTTTCAACATTGGCTGCCATTCGTGCTAATGCTTCTCGTTCCTCCACTCCCTGGGCGTCCTGAGGAGCGCAAAGTTATATGTTATAGAAGTTTGCTGATCTACACACACACACACACACACACACACACACACACACACACACGTGCACTGAATATATTCCATTTTACTTTGGAACCTCAATGCATTTCTTTCCACGGGACTAATGAAAGGTGATTAGATGACTAGGTTTACTTGAAAGGCTGGTTAATTTAAACATAGAGCAGCTGAAACACAGCACATGCTCAATAAAACTGATCTCTATCACATTCCCACTGCAAAAAACCCATGACTAGTTAGAAACAATTTTGTAGACTAGCCAGAAATGTAACCACCATAAAAACCGTA
Organism: Saimiri boliviensis; assembly: GCF_048565385.1. Lineage (NCBI taxonomy): Eukaryota > Metazoa > Chordata > Mammalia > Primates > Cebidae > Saimiri > Saimiri boliviensis. Next base: position 104,169,270 of record NC_133461.1, read on the forward strand.
TTTCAGGAACATTACCCACTGCCCTCAAACTCCTGAGGGACAGAGAAAGGAAAGAGGCGCTGGGGTGATTGCCACACAGGGTGGGAACCAAGCTGCCTCCCAGGGAGGACGCCTGGTATGGAGATGTTAGTGGACACAGGGTTTCAGCCCCTGCCACCACACAGCCCAGGGTAAATGACATATTCAGAACATGGCAGCTTTGGTTCAATTTTCTGCTTGAGTGGCAGAGGCCAAAGGCCTCAAGCCGACCAAGGAGAAGTTATCTAGGTTGGTTCTCCTGCACTGAGCTTTCTGGTACAACCCATCCCCAGTCCTGGGACAGGAGCTAGCCGTGCATACAAATGGGACACACATAGTCAGAAACGGGCTTTATTAATGTACTTAGTTATTTCAAGCAAAGTGTTTTTTGGTTTTGGTTTTTTTTTTTTTTTTTTTTTTTTTGAGACATAGTCGTGCTCTGATGCGTACGCTGGAGTGCAGTGGCATGATCTTGGCTCACTGCAACTTTTACCTCCTGAGTTCAAGCAACCAACTCTCCTGCCTCAGGCTCCCAAGCAGGTGAGACTACAGGTGCCCACCACCATGCCTGGACAATTCTGTATTTTTAGTAGGGACGGGGTTTCAACCTATTGGCCAGGCTGGTCTCGAACTCCTGACCTTGTAATCCACCCATCTTGACCTCCCAAAGTGCTGGGATTACAGGTGTGAGCTACTGCACTCAGCCACAAAGTGGGTTCTTAACAAATTACTTTTCTCAGGGAAAATCAAGTACCTTATTTACTTGTAAATTTCTTATAATAATGCCAAAATTACAAAATGTGTATCCAGATGCCACGGCATCTGAAATGCCATCAACTGTAAGACAAAATATTTTATACACGATTAAGGGGATAAAGAAACTCTGCTAATTAATTTTAAGATACCATCAATTATAAGACACATTATAACTTCAAAGATATTTTTTAAAATTTAAATGAGTTTTAAAACAGATAAAATACGGGAGGATTTGTAAGAAGGCTTCAGTTCACAAAATCTTTTGTCTCACATGGTAATTCATTTGAACCTCATAATAACCATGAAAAGAAGGAATCATCCTTATTTCCTAGATGACAAGAAGAAGACCACACAACCGGCAAGAGTCAAGGACACAACTTAGGATTACCCTGGTAGGGTAATCTTTTCACCACAATACAGAACACTTTTGTCTAAAGAAAACAGACATTATCCTAATTTTACAAGGAGAAAGAAACTGTCTCTGGCCTGGACCACTTCTTTTGGCCATGATGCCCTAAGGGCTTCTGTGATACAGAACACAAGGAATTTTTAGGGCTTTTACATGATGAAACTTGTCTACTAAGGAATCTTTTTGTTTTAGGTCTAGTCTTTAGACAATCAGCTTTATGTTTCATTTTGCCTTTATCATCAAGATTTGATAATGTGGAAACAGTGTTTGCCAGTTTGGATGTTTAGCTAATTAACAGTGCAGTCATGAGGTTATGTTTGTCTTCAAGCTGATCCCCTCTTATTTCTTCCTTTTTAAAACCTGGAGAATAAAAGCACTTTTAAAAGGAGTAAGAAACTCAGTGGGAGAAAAGGAAAAGGAGAGGGAAATGGAGAGAGAAAAGGAAGAGATGAAGACAGTTCCCTAAAACCGCCACTGTTTCTCAACTGCATTCAAGCCATTTAGAGAGAGAAGATCTGAAACAACTGGAAAACAGAAAATGTTTAGATACAGAGAAGAAACAGTAAGTCTCTAGCTAGACATAGATGTATACTTGTGTTTTGTTTTGTTTTGTTTTGTTTTTTGTTTTTTGTTTTTTTGAGACGGAGTTTCACTCTTGTTACCCAGGCTGAAGTGCAATGGCGCGATCTCGGCTCACCGCAACCTCCGCCTCCTGGGTTCAGGCAATTCTCCTGCCTCAGCCTCCTGAGTAGCTGTGATTACAGGCGCGCGCCACCATGCCCAGCTAATTTTTTGTATTTTTAGTAGAGACGGGGTTTCACCATGTTGACCAGGATGGTTTCGATCTCTTGACCTCGTGATCCATCCACCTCGGCGTCCCAAAGTGCTGGGATTACAGGCGTCAGCCACCGCGCCCGGCATCAGATGTATACTTGTTTTAAATCTTACAAACAAGATTTAAATGAGGCACAAAGAGTAATCTATTATAGATCCAAGACTGTACAATAACTAACTCTGCAAGCAGGCTTTATTTTTAAATGTTCTGCAAACTCCAAATTAAATTAAATGGTTAATATTTACTAAGCCAATCTACCACTTTAAAGATCCAGGGAAAAACTAGTTACCCTCCAATATGACTTGAGAGGGAAAAGCATTTTGCAACGCAAGAGAGCTAAAACAAAGCCTAAGTACTGTGGAGTATTTTTCTTCTCCAAAAGCTGATCTCTGTATTAAAATATAAACTGTTCACCTATTGTTCAAATACTCAACAGAATCAATGGACAAATCCTAAGCCCTGAAATGACAGGAACTGGTGCTGGTGTTGATGGCAGGTGAGCAGGGGTATCCTCTGATGTCTTACACCCCTACTTCTCCATCCCCTGAGAAAGCAGTATCCACCCCTTTGCCTATGCCCTGCTCTTTGAGGGTGAGGGTGGGAGAAGGACTCTTCTCTTTTCAGAGTCCTTTCCCTAGGACCCTCACTTCTCCTGGCCTGGCAAGGGATGCCCCATTTCCCAGCTGTGCTGGTGCCTGGGTGAATTAACACACGTCTAGTTCAGGACACCTCTTAGGAAGCATGGATATGCCACATCTTCCATCAAGCTTCTATCAGGGATCAATTTAAGCTTCACTTGTCTGAATCGTCTGAATATCTCAATTAGTTCAGACAGGGAGACAACAGTACTAATAAAATAATAATCATAGTAACAACAATAGTAGTGATAACATGTTCTCTAGTACATGCACATCTATTGGTATATGTTGTCTCATTTGATGCTTGTGCAGGCCTGCCGTGGTGACTCACCCTGTAATCCCAGCACTTTCGGAGTCTGAGGTGGGTCGATCATGAGGACAGGAGTTTGAGACCAGCCTAACCAAAACAGTGAAACCCTGTCTCTACTACAAATAAAAAAAATCAGCCAAGCATGGTAGCAGGCACCTATAATCCCGGCTACTCAGGAAGCTGAGGCAGGAGAATCACTTGAACCCAGAGGCAGAGGTTGCAGTGAGCTGAGATCACACCATTGCAATCCAGCCTGGGCAACAGTTTGAGACTCCATCTCAAAACAAACACAAAAACAAAAAAAAAATCACTTTTGCGGAAGGTATTACTAACCCCATTTGACCAGGAAAAAGAAAAAGAAAATACATATGGGCTCAAAGTAAGTTACCCCCAAGTTTACTTTGCTAATAAATGACAGAAACAAGATTTCTGTTTGACTTCAGGATCCAACTGGAATCGCTACACTATGCTGCTTCCCATCCTGGGTCCAATATGTTTCTCTTCTGTCAACTTCTGTGTAAAAAGGTGTTGATTTCCTTTTCAGAAGAAAGTTTTCCAACAAAATACTAAAACTTTTAAAGCCACAAGTACATTTTACTACGAATGGATATTAGAAAATTCCCATAAAAATCTATAGCTTCCCTAAACATACACTTTCACTTCATACATATGTCTTGGGTAAGTCACTTTTCAGGGAGTTGGCTCTTATAAAGTGTTTATTTTTAGTAAATTAAATTGTATATCCTTCACCTCTGGGATATTGGAGACAATTTCAAAAGTCACTCCACAGCCAGGAATAGAACTTCGATGAGACATCTTTTTTAGGAGACTCTGTGCAAAACCCTGGAGAAAAACGAAATAGAAGATATATGATTTCCCACCTGAAAAATGGAGTTTACATTAACAAAAGACAGCATAAAACATACTGGCTCATTCTCTTTATTTTATTTTTATTTTCATTTTTTTTTTTTTTTTTTGTATTTTGTTTTTTTCTTTGGCTCATTCTCAGTATAAGAAAACAGAGCATGTTCCCAACTAAGCAAGTGAAATCACCAAGTAGTTTCCTCAACGTTGTCCTGTGATATGAAACCAACTTACTAGATGCCCAACGTGTTTGACAGGCCCTATGCCCAACACAGGAAACGTACAGACCAAGACTATAAGCTGTCAGTAGGCATACAGACGAACGCTGCTTAGCATTTAGCTACAGAAATACAAGCTTGTTGAGTTCCACACCATAAAATGACCTTCTAACTAAGATGGAAGCAAGGACTAGTAGTGATGCTTACACTTTTCTCCTCCCAGCACGATGGACATCTTGTACCATGAATATTGACAAGTCCAGGCATTAAATTCTTGACCAAAGCAAGATCTTTATGGGAATGATTTAAGAGTGCACGGTCATTGTTTATGCTGACTACGCTCTTTGCACAGTTAGGAATTGAACTGTTGAATTAATGCATAGATGACTCATTTTGAGATACTGCTAAGACCAAACACCCTGCAGAGGTTGGGGAGAGCAGGGATGAGAGCAGAATACCATCAGGGAACAAAGGTAAGGGGGAGAGAACATGAAACAGGCACCAAGCTTTCTCCCCATGCAAAATGAATGGCAGAGAAACGTGAAGCTCCCAAGAAAATAGCAAAGCCAAGCTATGCAGTCTTGGATATACATCATTTCACAAACCTACCTAAGGATAATTTATTTCATATTCAATGATCTTTAATTTTTAAAATGAATATAGCATCTCAGAATGCAAAGAGACCATTTATGTCACTGCTTTTCTCCCTTGACTTTAGCCCTGCAGTGCTGAGCCAAGGCTAATTAGAACAGTCAAGGTATAGAGATTGCCGTCCTTAGGGTGGCGAAGGGAGATGCAGATGCTACTATTATTCTCCTTTTTGGTTTTCCTTTTTTATGGTATTACTGAAGCTGACATGTTGTTTGAGCGTCCTGTGGAAGCTCCTGTTCTTGTTATAAAGAAGAGGGCTTTCCACATGACCATTCTTAGGTAGGAAATACCTGAAATTGAGAAAGAAAATGGTGTGCCTTAAAAATACTTCCACATTGTTTCAACCAGGAAAAAAACAAAACAAAACATGGCAACTTATCGTCCCTACAATAGAAACAACAAAAACCAAGTGACACGTGGTGACTGTACAATGTACCTTTTTGGCCAAGGACCCTGTGGGGCCGGTGGTGGTGCCAGGTTAGTCTGAGGGCCTGACAACCAGGATGTCTAATTCCAAAATGGAAAATCACTCTTCAAAATGCTCCCCATGAGCGGTGTGTCTTTTTCAAACCCTCAAATGCTTATGAGAAAAGGGAGACACAGAGAGTGAATGGGAGCACACCATATACATCTATAGCTAACCCCGTGACCTGGATTTTATTGATGTTGGATTGCCAAGCTAAAGAGCTGCAATTTTAATGGCATTACCGCCAGTCTTCATTTCAAAGATTGATATCAGTGTGACATTTGGAACTAAAGATTAATTTTTAGGGGTGGAGATTACATCTAGGAGTCTGTCAACCATCACTGTGCTCTTTTAAATGAAAAGATTTTCATCTGTACTGGTTCTAGTCAGTGTATTGAGAATGCCTCAAAAAAAAAAGAGAGATAAGATGGTTAAAAGGATCCCTAGACGCAGTCTCCCAAATCCTTATATTTGCAAAACCAGTAACAGAAAGAATTTAAAATTTTTTTTTTTTTTTTTTTTTGAGATGGAGTTTCGTTCTTGTTGCCCAGGCCGGAGTGCAATGGTGTAATCTCAGCTCACCACAACCTCCACCTCCTGGGTTCAACCAATTCTCCTGCCTCAGCCTCCCGAGTAGCTGGGATTATAGGCATGCACCACCATGCCTGGCTAATTTTGTATTTTTAGTACAGTTTTCCCATGTTGGTCAGGCTGGTCTCAAACTCCCGACCTCAGGCAATCCACCTACCTTGGCCTCCCAAAGTGCTGGGATTACAGGCATGACCAGTGCACCTGGCCTTAAATTCTTACCTAGAAGTTTTGCACTAAATCCCTTCATATGGCACAAGGTCCTTCATAATCCAGCTGCGACTACATGGAGAGCCACACTCCTTGGCAGAGGCAGTATCATCCCTGGCACATGGTGCTCCTCGCGGTCCCCGAGCCTGCCCTGTCCTGCCCTGCCGACTCTCTCTGTACATGTATTTGTATTTCCTCCTATCCACAGAACTCCATCTTCTCCTCCTCTGCCTGGCCAATGCCCCTCCTAGTCCCACTTCAAATGCTGCCCTCCTCTCTGAAATGCCCCCACCACCCCCAACTCCCTTAGGTTGAATCCTTCCCTCTCTAACCTGCATTCTCACCACAAGTGCTGAGGACCTGCACCACATGCTCAGCTCGGGCTGAGAGCAGTTGCCTGTTATGTATCTACCTGTGCAAATCAACTCGGCTCTTGAAGGACACAGACTATTTCTTTTTGTTTGTTTTCAGATGCATTGCCCAGGCTGGACTCGAACTCCTGGGCTCAAATGATCCTGCAGCCTCAGCCTCCTGAATTGCTGGAACAGCAGACGGCCGCCATTGCACTGGGCTCACTCATTTCTCATTCACCTTTTTATCCCAAAGCCAAATACACAAATCAAAGACTGCAAGAGCTAAAAGGTCTAGAAAGCAGCCTGGGCAACATGGCAATACCTGGACTCCACAAGGAATACAAAAAATTAGCCAGGCATGGTGGCATGTGCCTGGGGTCCCAGCTTCTGGGAGGCTGAGATGGAAGAATCACCTGAGCCCAGGAGGTGACTGCTGCAGTGAGCTACAATCACATCATTGCACTCCAGCCTGAGCAACACAGCAAGACCCTATTTCTTAAAAACAAAACAAAACGAAAGGCTGGCCAGGCATGTGGATCACCTCAGGTCAGGAGTTCAAGACGAGCCTGGCCAACATGGAAAAACCCCATCTCTACTAAAAATACAAAAATGAGCCGGGCATGGTGGCGGGCGCCTGTAATCCCAGCTACTCAAGAGGCTGAGGCAGGAGAATCACTTGAACCCAGGAGGTGGAGGTTGCAGTGAGCCAAGATTTCACCACTGCACTCCAGCCTGGGTGCCAAGAGTGAAACTCCATCTCATAGAAAAAAAAAAAAAAAGTCTGCCAACAGAAGTGCAGGCAGCTCTCTCCTAATGAACTAACAGCTGGTCTTTGAGGGAAACTCCTCATTTTACAGGGCCCAGATGAAAAGACAACAACCAAACCACTGGCCTTGCCCCTGACAGGCTGTATGGTACCCAGAAGAATGACCATGGTTTGTGAATTTGCTCTAAGACAGATTCAGTGTAACAATACTGTCCAGGGGCAAGTGACACATCTGGATCTTGATGCAAGCATGGGTCCAGGACAGCAGCAGTCACTTGAGAAAGAAAAGCTCAGCGCTTCCTGGAGCTTGTTTGGACAGAAAGTCAGAGGAAGCACTGCACAGCCATGCCCTTGGGTCGCACCTGTGGTTACAGCATTTCTTCCACTCAACACTAACCTGCCGGCCGTGAACATTGACACAGATTCTCTTGCGTAACACCAGTTGCATGTCGGCGGGGTGAATGAGCTGGACTGTCACGCGCACGATCAGAAACAGCCGTTCGTCCGCGGGTGTGCCCTTGCTGAGCTGAGGGCAGCCATGTACCGCGGAGTCCCAGGAGGCTTCTGCTTTTGCCTGCAGAGAAGACAGAAAGGAAATAGGTTTCCCTCTTCCCCAGAAACAGAAAACTCTTTCAAGGAAACCACCTTGGCTCAGGCTGCAAGGACACGTGCCAGTCACCAGCAAAGTTCTACTATGACAGCTGCCCTGAAGAGATGATGGAGTGGGACAGTGTGGCCACAATCACCTTCGCCTGGAAAGTATAGAGCATGATGATCCTGGCTGGCTTACTTTTAAAATTTGTATTAAAAAATGCTCAAACGTCAAGAAAAGCTGCAAAAATTCAGTCCAGTGATCCACATCCCTCTCATCACAATGCACCAACTGCTACAGTCGGGCCACTTGTGCTTTTCTTTCTCACAGCTCACACACATATACACATCACTATTTTAGCTGAGCCACTTTCAAGTAAGGTACATACCATATCCTGGAAATTTAACAGTGATACACTATTATTTAATATAGAATCCATATTCAAATGTTTGAATATGGATTCAAACACACTGCCTGTCATTGTCAAATCCCTCTGTTCTACTCGAATCTACAACAGCTGCTCGGCCCTTCCTGGTGACACTTGCCCCAGCTGAACTGGAAGGGTGCTGGCCCAGTGCTCTATGGAAGGCATGGCCACTGCATGTGTCACACTGATTCCTCACTGTTAAGATTCAAGTTTCGCTTCTTAGGGATACTACTAAGTAATAATATGTCCTCAAAGCATCACATACCAGCTTTCCTTCCTGAAAATATTCATAAATTTTTCAAACATACTCAAAATTAGAAACTAAACTCCTATGATATACCCATCACTCAGATTCAACCATTAAAATCAAGAGGTCACCATACTGCCTTCACCTATTCTTTTCCTTTTTAAGTAGTCGTGGCCGGGTGCGTTGGCTCACACCTGTAATCCCAGCACTTTGGGAGACCAAGGTAGGTGGATGACTTGAGGTCAGGAGTTCAAGACCAGCTTGGCCAACACAGTGAAACCCCGTCTCTACTAAAAATATAAAAATTAGACAGGCGTGATGGTGTGCGCCTGTAGTCCCAGCTACTTGGGAGGTTGCAGCGAGAGGATCACTTGAACCCAGGAGGCAGAGGTTGTGGTGAGCCGAGATCGCACCACCGCATTCCAGTCTGGGAAACAGAGCGAAACTCTTGTCTCAAAAAAAAAAAAAAAAAAAAAAAGTCCTTATAAAAGGATTTCAAAGCAAATTTCAGCCAGACACAATGGCTTACACCTGTAATCCCAGCACTTTGGGAGGCTGAGGCAGGCAATCACTTCAGGTCAGGAGTTCAAGACCAGCTTGGCCAACATGGTGAAACCTACCCCTACTTAAAAAAACATACAAAAATTAGCTGGGCATGGTGGTACACACTTACAGTCCCAGCTGCTCGGGGGGATGAGGCAGGAGAATCACTTAAACCTGGGAGGCAGAGGTTGCAGTGAGCCAAAATCCTGCCACTGCGCACTAGCCTGGGAGACAGAGCAAGACTCCATCTAAACCAGGCGTCCCCAAACTATGGCCCGCAGGCCACATGCGGCCCCCTGAGGCCATTTATCCACCCCCCCACACACACTTCAGGAAGGGGCACTTCTTTCATTGGTGGTCAGTGAGAGGAGCACAGTATGTGGCGGCCCTCCAACGGTCTGAGGGACAGTGAACTGGCCTCCTGTGTAAAAAGTTTGGGGACGCCTGATCTAAACAAACAAACTAACTAAACAAAGCAAATCCCAAACCTCGTACTATTTCACCCCCACGCACTTCCACAGCCCCTACTTCCATCTTTCACCGGTCGAGGAACGGAGCCTCAAGCTCCTGACTGCTGCTGATCTGAACTGCCCACGCCAGCTCAGTACAAGTTACCAGGAAAGGAAGGAAAAGGTGAACTGATATGATATGATGTTCAAGCTCCATTCTTCTGGAAGTCATGATGAAACATTTTTCTTTATGTATTTGGAGAAATGTAAAGCACTGGCATGATTGTCTGTTTCATGATTATTAACTGTTTCAAAAAGCTCGAGGAGAGGTTAAGGAACCACTTTTCATCTGCTCTTCCCAAGGTATGCTTTCCTTACCTCCCCATCATGCTGCTTCACTATCTGCAGTTCAAAGAACTCCTCTTCTTCTTCCCCAGTCAAGGTCGCATCCCATCCACCAGCTTCTGGGTCATCAAGATTATCCTGAGAGCTGAAATCATCAGCTAAAAGCAAAGAAGCTCTATTAAATACTGAGATCATTTTCAAGGATAACCCCTACCAGCTAAATTTCAATGTGATTATTAAAATTCTTCCGCTCCAAATTTCATTTGCTTTTTGAGCTGATATCTTACACGACACTGAAGATGACCATTGAAAACTTCACAGATCTTACAGATAAGAAAAGTGCCTCAAAAAATGATCTCATCCAATCTGCTACATTTATGTCTTACTTTACCCGGAAGGCAAATGAAACCAAGATACCTAAGAGGTTACCCAAGGTCATCTCATCAATGTCAGTGACCAGTTATAACCCGAATTCCCTACCATTTAGTGCACTGAAGGAACGAGAAACGAGCAAGGGTGATTCCAGGCACCTGACAGCGACCTTCAGCAGAAGGTTCCACTGGCCTCATGCCTGGAAACTGAAGGGCTGCACCAGGGCCCCGTAGTTCCTTGGGACCTAGCCTGGCCCTCCCCACTCCTCTTTGCCTGGAGCTATGAGCAGACATCCACAGATCCTTTTCCAGGAGGTGGGCATGCGGAGACCGAGAACATGTACTATGCTGATTGAAGTCCTGATCACCCCCTTGAATCCCCAGACGAACACATCTTCCTTAAGCTTATTTTTTTCACTTTCTTATTCACATCCCTGCCCCCTCCCAAACACGAGGGCCTCACCTACCCAGGAAGCCTAACTAAGAACAGGCCAGAATCACCCTCAGGCTACAAGGTCAGGAGAACACCATAGCAGGACACGGTCTTGGGACAAACATTAAAAAACAACTTCCACCCCATCAGGAGAACGGACAGTGGCTGTATTATCAGTATTATTCTCTAACTCTGTATGCACAGAAAAATCTTCCATCAAAATAAACTAAATGGCAGGAGATCCCAAATGCCTCAGAGGCTGCATCTCACTGTCAGCTGGACAGAAGAAACCAGAGAAGAGCCACATTCACCTACTGAGGAGAGTTTATATTAATACACAGTTCTGCAGATGTTTTAGCAATTTAACTGTTGACTTTTAACTTATTTTCAGATGCTTAATCTACCTTTCCATTTTCTATTTTCCATCCTACAGGTAGAACTCCTACAGGCAGAATATACATAAAATGTATCTAGCCCCAGAATATTTTACATGGGGGTGAGTGGGAATCAGAAAAATGACAGTATTTAAAAAAAACAAACAACAAAAAAACAGGTAATACAGGGATGAATGGCACAAGAACTTATGTAAAAAATGAGACATTTATTAGATAACGCTAAGAAAACACCACAAGGAAACATGCTTCCTAAGTATTGCTAGTAGTCCTTTCCAGAGAGAAGTCTTTCCCTAAGAATTAAAGAAGAGCCGGGAGTGGTGGCCCACGCCTGTAATCCCAGTACTTTGGGAGGCCAAGGCAGGCAGATACCTGAGGTCAAGAGATCGAGACCATCGTGGCTAAGATGGTGAAACCCCATCTCTACTAAAAACACAAAAAATTAGCCAGACATGGTGACACACACCTATAGTTCCAGCTACTCAGAAGGCTGAGGTAGGAGAATCACTTGAGCCTGGGAGACAGAGGTTGTGGTGAGCTGGGATTTTGCCACTGCACTCCAGCCTGGGCGACAGAGTGAGACTCCATCAAACAACAACAACAACAACAACAACAACAACATACTGCTACCATCCTAACACTGGTGGGGTAGAGCATCCACATGGCACCATGAGCTGCAGGGATGAGAGGTGAGGAGCACAGTGAAGCACGCCTATTACTGTCATAAACATGAGAGCCTGACACACAAATCAGTCTGTCAGGGCACGTGGGCACACGTCAAACTGGCTCTAGCCCTAGGGTAACAGGATTGCCTCACAATGCACTGGGTTGGAATCTGCATGTTATGTGGGCACTAATTTTAAGCCTTCAGGACACACCTCCTAACTTACCATTTAAGTCCAGGAAGATAACAGGGATATGTGTCTCCATCCCAGGCACTGGGGTCCTAAGACATGAAGAACAAATGGCATCTGAATCAGCCTACTTTCTCAGCGACATGCACACAGGAACACAGCCTTAATGGCATTCGGGGCTGTTACAGGGCAGAGCAGTAGTAACCCTGGCCCTGGCTGTACTCTAATCCAGAGTCAGAGGCCGCAACGCCCCCACAGCGGCTGCTGCTGCTTCATATGCCGACACCTGAACTTAGCCTTGGAAGACACCCTCACCTGTTTATAGTAAAGTTCTCCTCTTTAAACCTACTTTCTTATAAAATGATATACTCAAAGGCTCCCTCTGGCTAAATTTACTATTTTTAATTTCTATAAAGTAGCACGGAACATTTGCTGACAGTACAGTTTAAGCCAGCACCAAAACCAAAATCGCGTGGAGATGCAATTTTCTTATGACCGAACAGTCTTTTAAGGGAATGACTCAAGTAATTAACATATTAACTATTTTTTTAATGCTAAGTGCAGTGGTACTAAATATTGATTTAAGTTCTCAGAAATCTTAATGACTTTGGCCAATAACAACATTATTTAATAAAACGGTTTTAGGCCGTAGTTATTTAACTCATGAAAATAGTTTAACAGTTCCTTTTATTTAAACATTTCTCCCACCATGCTATCATGAATCTTCCATTAACCACAGCACATGTAAAATTCAGGCTAAAAGCAGGTGGCTTGGTGAGAGTTCAGAGCCTCACTAGACACACCACACGGTTCGTACCATTCTGCTGGGGCCCCTGGAATGCCACTGCCAGCAGAGGGGACCATCACGGCGTTCCGCTCCTCAGTGAGGGTCAGCCGCATCTCCAGGAGCTGCGCCTCACGGTCAGCATCATCCTCTGTTTTATCTAGAACATCGGGAATGAAGATTCAATGCCGAAACCCCACGTGCCATTTTTATCTGTTAGTCCTGAGTCAAGACTGGATTTGCCTGTATTTCTCTTATTAGCTGATGAGTGCTCCCCAGTGATAAAAACTAACCCACAGCTAAGGAGGTCAGGTGGGTTCTTACAGAGAGGCCACCTTCACTTCCTGGGAGGCCTACAGAGGGACTGCACAGGCGTGGTCCAGAGTCAGAGGACTCAAGCCCTCCGGATAAGAAAAGTTAGTTTTGGATAAAGGTTATCCAAAGATAACCTTTAAGTTATCTTTGAGGGACCACATTTGCTTTGTGCACAGTATTTTCTTTCTTTGTGGGGGGTGGAAGGAAGACTTACACCAAGACATGACAGCTGAGCAAAGGATATGACATAAACAAGGAGTTAACACTCATCTGCTCCTGCCATCCCCACTACTGATGTGTTCATCTGACTCTTAACTGACGTGGCTACAAAGGGAGAATAATTAATTATGCATTGAGGTGCAGGGAGAAAAATATTCTATTTGTTTTTCCTACCCTGTTTACTGACAAGCTTTTGCAGTTGTTGATCCAAGTACTCCTGACGTTTTGTTAACGCATTCAGCCATTTTCTACGAAGTCTCTCTAAATCCCGATCCTGGAAGCAAGCAAGGAAAATCATATTCAATGCAATATCAAGATAATCTATCTGAAACTGACGCTCTATCTTACTCTACTATACTTCAGAAAGGTAAGGTAGTATACAATAATTTCTTTATTACTACCACCAGTTGACTGCACCCATAATTCAAAAACAGCTATTTTCAGAATTGAAAGCATTATTTTCTAGAGCAAAAAGGGTATTCTCAGGTATCCAGAACCAGTTTTATTTCTAATGGCTTGGGGGTAGAACTTTAAGGACTGGCAACAAAAATCTTCTAAAAGGTCTAAAAGGTCAAAAATCTTCTAAAATGGATAAAACCCACAAATAGGACTCAATAATCTTCCTGTATGGCTGGGCATGGTGGCTCAGGCATGTAATCCCAGCACTTTGGGAGGCTAAGGCAGGTGATCACCTGAGGTCAGAAGTTTGAGACCAGCCTGGCCAATATGGTAAAACCCCGTTTCTAATAAAAATACAAAAATTAGCCAGGCCTGGTGGCAGGCACCTGAAATCACAGCTACTCAGGAGGCTGAGGCAAGATAATCACTTGAATCTGGGAGGCGGAGGTTGCAGTGAGCAGAGACTGCGCCATTGTACTGTAGCCTGGGCAACAAGAGCCAAACTCCATCTCAAAAAAAAAAAAAAAAAGTACAAAAAATAGGCTGGGCATGGTGGTGTGCACCTTTAATGCCAACTACTTGGGAGGCTAAGTCATGAGAATTGCTTAAACTTGGGAGGCAGAGGTTGCAATGAGCCAAAATCACTCTACTGCACTGCAGTCTGGGTGGCAGAGCGAGACTGTCTCAAAACAAACAAACAAACAAACAAACAAACAAAAACTTCCAATTTATATACCTTAGAATAAGCAGAAGAATCCTTCAACTTTTGCTTTCTATATGTCAGTATAGGCTCTCAGAGACAACAACATGTAAATGCTTCTCACACTTGTTTTCATGCATTTTAGGGGGTGACAGGTGGGGGAAAGAGGGGAAAGGTGTTATCACCAACAGAATAACTACCCCACCAGTCAACACCTACATGCATACCAATCTTACCTCATTTCCTTTTCTAATAAGGTTACCACACTAGGTAGGTCAGTGGAATGCTGCAGATATTGTGTGTCTGGACTTTACTAGGGCACTTAACCAAATAGCCTATGACATTGTTGTGGACAAGATGGAGAAACGTGTGATGCATCTGCTTCAGTGAAATCACAGAGGACTCAAATATCACATCCGAGGAACAGTGATTCATGTCAGCTTCAACCAAGTCTCTACTGTTGTGCCACAGGACTCTGTATTTAACCCTATCTGATACAGTGTTTTTATCAGTGACTTATAGGAAAGCAGACATTTCTATCAAATTAGAATGATACAAAACCAGGAGAGTGACTACATAGATGACATCATCGGGCTCCAAAGAGCCCTCACAGTCCTGAACGATGACTAACAGACGGAATTGCACAGACAGAAACAGAATCCTGGAGAAGTTAGGAAAAGAAAGGAAAGGAAAAAAAAAAAAAAATCCCCAATGCTGTATGATTCCAGGAAGTAGGGAAGAAATATCTGGCTTAAAAAAATGCGAAACACATAGGGTGGACTGAAGCTCAGAATGAGACAGCTGTACTAAGGGCAATGGGTGCTGACTCACTCCCGAGAGAAAATGTCCAGGGAAGAGGATCTTTAGGGAGCCTGGCTGGGGATCTCCAGGCTTGGAAAAGGATCTCAAATGACTTCCCACTCCTAACACACTTTGCAGTCTAGAAACAACACTCAGTGTTTCCTACTCTGTTTTACTTTAAAACAACAAAAAAAGCAGTATGAATTGTTTAATCCTTAAATAACACTATAGCGAGATCCAGGAATGCGTAATTACATACTTTAATCATGCTTATTTGAGATGAGGCTAACAGGTGCTAAACTACCTGGTAGCTGTCCATGTCCTCCTCTTCCTCCTAAAAGAAAAAACATATTACATAGAACTGAATTATTGATTTATCCAAGAATCAGGCTATGCTAAACAATCTCTTTACCCATAATTAATATTTTCCAAATGAATACACAATTTCCCCTCCCACATTCCCACATCCTCACTCTGGGTTTTATAGTTGTCAGGAAGTTGGAGCCGCTCACAGGAAAGTGAACACTCATTTGACCTTTTCGGGAACCAGTACAATGCTCCCCCTGCTGGGTTTATAGTCCCACTCGCCAGGGGAAATCAAACACCTGCTGGCAAAGAGTCTTTACAAGCCAGTAGGGGGTTTCTGCAGAGGGGTGGGATGATGTTGAGGAGGTTAATCACTAGCTGGCACGGTGGAATCTGGGGAGGCTGAGATGTTTTAACCCTCAGCTTGCCACCTACTCCAGGGCAAAACCGATAATACAGTCCGATGCAGTGATTCCATGAAAGTACAAGACACGAAAAAGACAGCAAAGGTAAACAAAGAGATTCACGGAAAGAATTGTTCATAGAAAGTAGTTTTCGTACAGGTTCCAAAAGGCACTCTGGTCTGATTTTTGTCTTTCAAGAAGAACATCCCAGGTATAGAAACTTACATGGAAGGTCTCGTGAGTTTTGGGGGCTCTGACCGGTCTAACTTTGACACACCCAATGCCAACAGACAATACACATTCTTCCATCAGGGGTAAAGTCCCAGATTCCTGTACCGACTTCACTTCCACTTGAACTCGCCTGGACTGCCCCTGGATCAGAGACAATTTAGAGTCTTAAAATCAGTTTCCTGATATCGAACAATTTGGTTTAGAGAGACCCCTACAGGCTGATGTTGAGAAAAAATGTTTAATTCAGACACAGTCACCATCTTATTAAAGCATTACAATACGAATCCAAAAACTAATTAGGAAAATCATTTCCCTCTTAAGTGAGCTAAAAAACAGAATAAATATATGTTTACACATGCTATCAATAATAAGAAACATTTTTAAAAATCTACCAAAGGAAATGCAAACACCGGCCAATAAAAAAGTTCAACTTAGGGGCCGGGCGCGGTGGCTCACACCTGTAATCCCAGCACTTTGGGAAGCCGAGGCGGGTGGATCACAAGGTCAAGAGATCGAGACCATCCTGGTCAACAAGGTGAAACCCCGTCTCTACTAAAAATACAAAAAAGTAGCTGGGCATGGTGGTGTGTGCCTGTAGTCCCAGCTGCTCGGGAGGCTGAGGCGGGAGAATTGCTTCAACCCAGGAGGCGGAGGTTGCGGTGAGCCGAGATCGCATCATTGCACTCCAGCCTGGGTAACAAGAGCGAGACTCTGTCTCAAAAAAAAAAAAAAAAAAAAAAAGGTTCAACTTACTGATAATTAAATAAATACAAATTAAAGTAAAGCATGATACACCTTTATTTTCACTTCCTAAACTGGCAATTATCTTTTAGAAGGGGAATTTTCAATAATGCCCTGTGTTTATGAAACAATTTCATACACTGTAAGTCGGAATTTAAATTGGTACAAGTTTTCTGCAAGGCAATTTGAGTTAAAAATATAAGTTCCTTTAACCCAATAATTCAATTTCTAGGGAGATAAATAATGACGCGTATACATAAAAAATCTTAAGCACTTCTAAAAAGAAAAAATTAGATATGAATTAAATGCATAATATTGGTAACTTTAAATAAACCATGGTACATATAATGAAACACTATATAGTTGTTAAAGTATTACTGTAGAAAAACCTATAACATATTAAAGAATAAAGTACCAGTAAATGTAAATATAATATCAGTAAATATAAACAAATCAATATGAGTAAGTGTAAATATCAATAAATATATCAGTATTACGTATATAATTTGTGTATATATATTTAATTTACTGATATAGCAGTAAGTACATTACCATTAATATAAATATATCAATTATACAGTTACATAACTATAAATATAATGATCAGTAAATATAATATCAGTAATTACGATTGCTCAGATTGTTTATTATGTGGGACCTGGTATATATTTACAATGAATTAATACCTTAAAAGAGGATTCACAGTATTCCCAAATTACTGACTTCAAACTTGGTTTGTAAATTTTAGCAATGTAAAACAGCATTTGAAAAATGGAATATACGTATTCAATTGCAAGTCATTTACTCTTGCCCTCTTCCATCAGATTTTAGCTCCCAAGAGCTCTGCATGATCAGGAAAACCAACTCAGGCAACGACTGATCCTATCAAGCTCCATATGAAAGGATGGAATACGGATGTTTTCTGATTTAGTATTACCAAGGACTAAGCCTCAGATATTTTTGGGGAAAAGTCCTAAAGAAAACATTTTATAGCCTAAACAGTTTTGTCATTATAATTAGCTACCTTTTGTTTGCTTGGTTTGCCTAAACCCTTTCCAAAGTGATCTATTTTGAATCTGTGCCTAAGAGTGAAGGGTGAAATGTGCACTTTCAGGAAAGATTCCTAAGGAGGGGAGGGACAGCATTTGGGAATGGTTTACTTTTCCACAGAAAAACTTTTAAAACTACACTTAAAGTATTAGACAGAACTTCTCGTCACTGCTGATATTTGACCATTTGTTTCAACCAAAACAGCAATTTTCACATGGTTTAACTTAATCAGTTGTCCTCAGCCACCTTCCTGTTTGAGAACATACAACCCAACTTCTAAACATGTTACACTCACATGAGCCGAGCACTCAAGACCCTCCGAAACAGCTGCCGCAAGCTTCTGCAACCTCTTCCCTTTCTGCTTTCCAGTTCTTTGTCCACATGACTTTCAATCAGATGGACCTAATTTCTGGCCTCTGTGTCTTTATTCTTGCCATTAACATTAGGTTGGTGCAAAAGTAATTGTTTTTGCCATCATGTAAGAAAAACCCTTTCAGACTTTGCCTGATTTTTCCAGCATCAAGGTAAAGAGGCATATCCTGCAAAAAGCCCTTTCCTGAAAAACCCAACATTTCTTTGAAAGCTTTTAGTAAAGAGTATCGGAAGTTTGATAAATATTTAAATATCCAATTTACACTAAATCACAGAAAATTATCCAGTCTTGCCTTCCAGTAGATGAATTTCTAAGGCTCTGAAGAAAATATATTTTTTTTAAGAGATCCTCAGAAAAAGATGTTCTTCACACCCTTAAGAATTCTACTTTATGTGTGTAACACATGCTTTAATTTAAGCTCCTTTCACTTTGCTAAAATTTATTTGCTGGGGTCAGAGAACAAGTGTTTATCATTGTCCTCCTCTTAAAACATTCAGAAACTAAACATTGAAGCAATTTTTCTTTCCTTTAATTTTCTCTGTTTTGCTTTGAATGCTTTCTACGTTCATTTTCTAGAGCGATTCTAATATTTTACCACTGTTTTAAAGTATGGAAACTCTCACTGAACATGGGAGTCTCCTAAACGTTGTATTAATGTCAAGCATAGCGAAAAAAATTCCAAATAATGTATACAAATTAAATTAACAATTTCCCTCTCACTGTTAGTTGGCAGCACAGACTCTGCAGATACGCGTGGGGTTAAGTGGCCACTCCGATATCCTTCTCTGTTGTGTGGACTCTGGCCCGTGTTTCTACCCAGCTGCATTTATGTTAACACCTGCTATGCGTCACGCCCTGTGCTTAAACACACATCTCTCTTCATCCTCACACTAATCCTTTGATGTTGGTGTTATTACTGTGTCTACCTAACAAGTGAAGGCAAGAGGTTACTGAACTTGCTCAGGTATAGAAAGCTAGGATGCTGGAGAGCCAGAATCGAGCCCAAGCATGTGGGAGTCTGAATGCTTATTCTTTCTGCCATGTCACATCACTTCTCCTTGTCTCCATAAATGTTCTAAAGCTGTTTGATATGTTTGGTTTATGTCCTACAAATCAATTCTAAGTTTTCCTTTAAAACTTATCTCTTTCTTATCTAACACTAACAGAACTGGTTTTAAAGATATTATAAATAGCAATACTTGGCTGAGAGCAGTGGCTCGCACCTGTAATTCCAACACTTTGGGAGGCCAAAGCAGGAGGATCACTTGAGGCCAGAAGTTCAAGACCAGCCTGGGCAACAGAGTAAAGATCCCTGTGTCTCTACTTTATTAAAAGAAAAAAAATTTAACAGCAATACTTGTGACACACAAGATAAGAGAATTTTACTATAAGAAAAGGACTTGGCCAGTCTAGATTTCATTATCGCCAATATTTCTGCCAAAAAGAAGCCAATATTAAGCTTTCTGCCACCAAAGAATCTAATATTAACATTCACAATCTTGTTACCTGCCGGAGCTGGAAAATTCCTCCTGTGGGGACATCCTTTGCAGAAATCACTTCTACGGGGCAGTATTCACCATTCTCATTCTGTTCCAAGATTTGAACCCAGAATTCCAATTTCCTGGTCACTTCACTCCATCTAGGAAACAAGTGAAGTTCTTGGAAAATCATACATTTCTATTTCACTACAGGCATTTTAGGATCCTACACACATAAGAATTAACAACGAAAATGACCTCCCAACAGAGTAATTCAGAATGATCTGTAGTTCAGCAAGTACCATACAAGTACATACTGGCAAATGTAATGGAAAGCAAAGTTAAATTTAAAATATCAGAACCAGAAATGGCTCCTTTACTTTGTTCAAAAAGATAAAATGACAAATCTATTTCAAAGCCATTACCCAAAAAATGGAAATTCTAATCAGATGTACAGAAGAAGTAAGCACACATCCATAAAAAATACAACCCAACAAAATCATGTCCCTTGCAGCAGCATGGGTACAGCTCGAGGCTATTATCCTGAGCAAATTAATGCAGAAACAGAAAAGCAAAATCCCCTTGTTCTCACCTATAAGTGGGAGTTAAACACTGAACATGCATGGACAAAAAGATGCCAACAATAGAGACTGGAGACTCCCAGGGGTGGGGAGCAGGAAGTGGGCAAGGGTTGAAAAAGTACCTTTTGGGAACTAGGTTCACTATCTGAGTGACAGGATCAATCGTACCCCAAAGCTCAGCATCACACAGTGTACCCAGGTAATTAACCTGTACATGTACCCCCAAATCTAAAATAATCTGCAACTCTTTTTAAAAAAGTTAAAAAAAAAAAAAAAAAAGCAAATACAGGGATTGTCTTTTTGTAGATAGACAAAGGTAGTGCCATATACTTCAGTGACTGGGCAAGTATTTTTCTCAGGTCAGTAAGAGAATCAAGAGAAAAAATCTCAGGCCAGACACGGTGGCTCACACCTGTAATCCCAGCACTATGGGAGGCCGAGGCAAGCAGATCAGGAGGTCAGGAGATCAAGGCCAGCCTGGCCAACACAGTGAAACCCCATTTCTACTAAAAATACAAAAATTAGCCGGGTGTGGTGGCACACGCCTGTAGTCCAGCTACTCGGGAGGCTGAGGTGAGAGAATCACTTAAACCTGAGAGGCAGAGGTTGCAGTGAGCCGAGACTGCACCATCGCACTATAGCCTGGCAGAGTGAGACGCCATCTCAAAAAAAAAAAAAAGAAAAAAAAATCTCAAATCTCACTTTCTATTTTAGTATTTGCTAAACTATCTAAATGCAAAAAAGGAAAAGAAAATACGGTTTTCATCTATAAGTAGACGAAAAGCACAAAGACAGGCAACTTCAGTCATTCCCTTTTAATGCTTCCTTTTAAGACCACAAAGAAGCCTACCTCTTTCCAACACTGATGCCACTCAGAACCATGAGCTAAAGACAAAGAAAATGTGAACACTAGAGTGAATCTTGATCCATCCTTTCTACAGCTGATTAATTAGAAGTAATTCATAATGGTAAGTCACTCTTCTCTAAAATTAATTTCACTGTTTCTTTTTAATCAGCTACAAATTGAACTTTCTTCTATCATTCTCTGAAGTTTGCTTCCCTAAGGAAGCTTAATTGTGTGATTAATACCCTGGAGACACCGCCATCCCTTCAGGGAAGCCTGGTCATGCTCAGGAAACAGTAACCTTCATAAATGGCAGTACTAATTTCTAGCAGTTTTAAAAAATTATAAACGGAATCTGGACAGGCAAGGTGGCTCACACCTGTAATCCCAGCACTCTGGGAGGCTGAGGTTGGCAGATCACTTGAGGTCAGGAGTTCGAGACCAGTGTGGCCAACATGGTGAAACCCCAGCTCCACTAAAAATATAAAAATTAGCCAGGCATGGTGTGCATGCCTATAATCCCAGCTACTCGGAAGGCTTACACAAGAGAATAGTTTACTCCAGGGGGGCTGGAGTTGCAGTGAGCCAAGATCACGCCACTGTACTCTAGCCTCGGGAACGAGACTGTCTCAAAAAAAAAAAAAAAAAAAAAAAAAAAAATTACATATATATAAATGGAATCAGATGAACATCTAACAATCACCTGTCCCGAAGACTACGTGTCTTTGCTTGGATGATTCCCAAATCCCATAGGGCTGGGTTTTTCCGAGGATCGTTCATTTTATGTCCATATACTTCAATTGCTAATGCTCCTTCAGAAAGATGCTCGATAAAGTCTTCAGTGATGTTAACAGAAAACTCCTGAAACACAATAGCTAATTACAGAAGAGGAAACTCCTTCTGGTAATCTTAGAATTGTTTATACCAGACATCACATACTTAATTATATAAGGAAAAAAATAGAAAAAGGAATGTTTTAGTTATACGGAACTGTCAGCTAACACCCATGATGAATGTTTAGATGGCCTAAGGTTCTTGACTTTAAACATAACTATAAATCTGAATTTTTAAAAACTTTTCACCTCAGAAGTCTACTATATAAGACCAGCATTGTATTGCTTTGTTAGCAGTATTTTGAGAGTTATTTTGAAAAGCATAATTGTACAAAGTGTTACAACACTGGTCTATAATGTGTTGATATAAAAGTTATTATATGCAATAAGGTAGTGTGTTCAAAAACATTTTTCCCACATTTTAGAACGCTAACTATCTTTATTAGGAGGTAAGGGAAATAAAGATCATTAGCACCAAAAAAAAAAAAAAGACTTGATTTGTAAAAATTCTCCCAGCCTGTCCATTTTTATAAGATAGCATTTTGCAATTAGTAATGAGTTCTATGACAGTTTATTATAGAAACCGCAGAATCTCCTATCTCTGTTGGTGTCTCCTCTCTCTATCTTTAATGCACTGAAGTATTTGTTTTAAACAGATTAGAAAGAGATCTCTCTCTCTCTCTCGAAAGAGATGAGCTGGATCAAAAGTGGTGCAGGAGCAAGACTTGGGGACCCAACAGTCCACATTCAGCTGGTCACCAGCCACGGCCAAACCGATGAGGAACTACGTTGGGCAAACTGACCTCTCTGAACTGTTTTGTGTTTTCAGCTGGAAAAAAAAAAAAATGCACTATTGGCTGGGCATGGTGGCTCATGCCTGTAATCCCAGCACTTTGGGAGGACAAGGTGGGCAGATCACTTGAGGTCAGGAGTTCAAAACCAGTCTGACCAACATGGTGAAACCCCATCTCCACTAAAAATAAAAAATAAAAAAAAAAAGTAGCCGGGCATGGTGGGAGGCCTCTGTAATTAATCCCAGCCACTTGGGAGGCTGAGGCAGGAGAATTGCTTCAACCTGGGAGGCAGAGGTTTCAGTGAGCCAAGATTGCGCCACTGCACTCCAGCCTGGGTGACAGACCGAGACTCTGTCTCAAAACAAAAAAATAACAACTGCACTATCATCAAATACAACTGTGGTGAGGATCAAATGAAGAAGTAACAGAGAGCTTCACAGAGCATTCGGTGCGCAAAAAAGTCAGTTCTTCTGTTACCTATGTTCACTTTTTCTAAAACGAAAGTTTATTAACTGTTTTAGATAATTTTTCCAGTAATCTAACACAGGGCATAGATTTGCTTTGGAGAAGAATACGCACATATACATACATAGGTATTTGCATAGGTATTTAATTCTCATGCAAAAGTGACCTTTGGGTTGTGGAGGAGTATAGATGCGTTGACACTTTCTGCTCAATCCCCACATTCCACAGAAAGGGCTCTAAGACATATTGGCACAATTATTCAAAGAAGTATGGTTCATTTTCTGCTTTGTTTTTACATGAGTGATCTAAATGCTGGCCTCCTCGAGAAAACACACTCACATTGCAGTGATCGAAGACAACCATGCAGTGCGGCTCCTTGCTGATGGGAGAGGAGGTGTCCACTTCAGGAGCGACAATCACCGGCTCCTGTTGATCCCAGAAGCTGTATTTGCAGAACACAAAGTGGGACAGATGCTGTGGCAACCCAGTAGCTTGGAGGATTTTAACCTGAAGGAAAAAGAAGGCTGTGTGTTTTGAAATCCGAGGGTTGCAACAAACACTCGGAGTCACGGTTGCAGGTTCCAGTTCCAGCTCTGTCACTAACTTACGACTTATGATAGCCAAATCCCCTTCAACCTGAGACTCGACTTCTGAATCTGGAAAACTGTGGTAGCAATTACCGTATTTAGTGAGAGGCTGGACACAGGGTTACAAGGACCCTGACTACAGAGGTGGACATTGTGAAGCATAAAAACATTTAAATGTCCAGTTGCTCAGAATATAAGAATCATCATCATCATCCTCAATTCAGACAAAGACAGATGTCAAACGTCAGTACTCTGCAATGATATGAACTTGGCTAATCGTGGATTTGCCACAGAACAGAACAAGATTGTCAAGTACAGTGAATGAAGAACAAAATCAGTGTACATGCCAATAAACGACAAGTATCAAGGAAAGAGTGAAACATAGATTTGATGTTTTAAACTATAAAAAGGAACAAGGTAGGCTGGGTATGGTAGCTCATGCCTGTAATCCCAGCATTTTGGGAGGCCGAGGTGCGTGGATCATGAGGTCAGGAGTTCAAGACCAACCTGGCCAACATAGCGAAACCCCATCTCTACTAAAAATATAAAAAGTAGCCGGGGTGGTGGTGTATACCTGTAATTCTAGCTACTCAGGAGGCTGAGGCAGGAGAATCACTTGAACCTGGGAGGCAGAGGTTGCAGTGAGCCGAGATGCCATTGCACTCCAGCCTGGGAGACAGAGAGAGACTCTGTCTCAAAAAAACAAAACAAAACAAAACAAAAAAGGAAACAAGGTTCTCATCTGAAAGTGTCATATGCTACTATAGCACTGTTTGGGAGAACTATAGCATTGTTTGGGAGAACATCAGTAATATATAAAGATCTGGGGGGAGAAGGAAGGGAAGTGAAGATGGTAAACACTGATGATTTTCTGTGCCAATGTTTACAGAAAGCCTTCCTTATGCAGATTTGGGGGAAACGGGTATCAAAGGAAGCATGCTCTGAACCAAGGGGGCAGGGTGTGGCTGTAACAAAGGGCAACTGGAGATACTTATCTAATCAGACCCAAAAGCCCCAGAAGAAATGTCTGTAACAGTTTCTAAGGCAGCCAGATATTCTTAATATTTTTTTTTTTTTTTTTTTTTTTTTTGTATTTTTAGTAGAGACAGGGTTTCACCATGTTGACCAGGATGGTCTCGATCTCTTCACCTCGTGATCCACCTGCCTCGGCCTCCTAAAGTGCTGGGTTTACAGGCGTGAGCCACCGCGCCCAGCTTAATATTTCTTTTGATGGGCAGCATTAGACTGATTTTTTTTGTGTGTGTCTGACACAGGGTCTTGTTGTTGCCCAGGCGGGAGTGTAGTTGCACAATCATGGCTAACTACAGCCTTGATTTTAAGGATTCAAGTGATCCCCCAGCCTCAGCCTTCTGAGGAGCTGGGACTTCAGGTGTGTGCCACCATGCTCAGGTCGTATTTTTGATTTTTAGTAGAGATGAGGTCTCATTATGCAAACCAGGCTGGTGTCAAACTCCTGAGCTCAAGTGATCTTCCTGCCTCAGCCTCCCAAAATGCTGGGATTATAGAAATGAGCCACCAGGCCTGGCCTGGGTTGATTTTTAATTTGGAGTTTTTGTGATCAACTGTGACATTCTAAAACTTCTCCAACTATGAAGGAAACAAAATCCTGAAGTTAATTAAGCCAAATTCTGACTGTATACCTGATTAAACCAATTTTCACATGACTGAGCATTAATCATAAATCCTATTTTTCACCTGGTCACTTTCTGCACGTTGTATGATTCAACCCACCTCCAGTAAATACATGTAATGAAAATAAATCTGAACACATGGCATAAGAGTTCATGTAGTTCAGCAACCATGAACATAACCTTAACATTTCAGGCTGTAATCCAAGCATTTTGGGAGGCTAAGGTGGGAGGATCACTTGAGGTCATGAGTTTGAGACCAGCCTGGCCGACATAGTGAAACTCCATCTCTAATAAAAATATAAAAATTAGCTGGATGTGGTGGTGCATGCCTGTAGTCCCAGCTACTTCTGGAGGCTGACACGAGAATTGCTTCAACCCAGGAGGCGGAGGTTGCAGTGAGCTAAGACCACATCACTGCAATTCAGCCTGGGTGACAGAGACTCCGTCTCTAAAACGCATGCACACACACACACACACACACACACACACACACTCTTCAGGAAGCATTAATAATCACACACAAAATTACACAAACCAAGTTACTTCATTTTCTTCCATAGCAAACATATAATGAGTAAGCAATCAAATAGAAACTGCCATTATAATTCAGCTTTTCTGTGACGTCAACAGGAGTTTGAAACACCTAGACAGCTACTTCCTGACAGGCCATGAAAGACAGATTGCCTGATACCTTTTATTCCTTCAAATCAAAATGAGCAAACAGTACTCTGCTATTAATTTTTCATTAAGTTTTTAAAACCATCATTTTTTCATTAAGTGTTTGGAAATATTTGTATTATTTAGGGTAAGACAATATGGCATTTAAGAAGATTACAAGATGTTGGAGTTACATAAAATCAATACAGTAAAAATCTCGCCCACTTATTAGCTCGTGTGCTGGCACAAATTACTTAAATTCTTAGTTTTCTTAGGCTTAGTTTTCTCCTAGGTGAAACGGGAATATCAGTAGCTACCTTACTTTACGGAGGTCAGACTGATCACACCAGTGAAACAAAATGAAATGCAAGAGAGCGGTAATAGGTATTGACTACATACATGTTCAATACATACTTCTTTGTAACTAAATTCCATCTGAAATCCTTTTTCTATTCAAAATTAATCACAATTTTAATGTTAAAATACACAAGAAACAAGATTTAATATGCTGAACTCTCGACTACAGGCAACCTCTCAGGAATGAGGCTGCCAGGAATGAAGTCTATCAGCCATAAGGAATGCCAAGGTATCTAGAACACAGGCTGTTTGGGTTTTGCGGGGTTTCTAAACGAGTTTTTGCACACAAAAACTAAAACCACCACAAGGTGTCAGAATAGCACAGCTTCAACGTGCAGCTGTTAAGACAGAGGAGATCAGAAATGTTCCAAGGTTTTAAATATACTAACCTCACTTATTATCACCGAAAAAGTGAAGATGTCAACATGTGCATATAGCCTTGTTACAAAAAACAAATCCAGACTTCTGTGGGGGCTAGTTACATCACACCAGAAAGCAAGAAAGCTAGCACAGTCCAGGAAGCTCAGCGTTTTAACAGCAGGACTCACGGGCCAACTGAAGCGGCTCCCACTAGCCAAAGATGGGAACATTTGTGCTTAAATACAGGTAGTGAATCCAACAGACAGATGCACCCCAAATATGGTTAAGTCTGAGAGTTCATAATGATGCTGTTAAGATTAAGGACAAAAAAACCTCACTGGTCCCATTTTGGAAAACCAATTCATTATTTTAAAAATTAGGCTGGATGTGGTGGCTCACACCTGTAATCCCAGCACTTCAAGAGGCCGAGGCAGGTGGATCACTTGAGACCAGGAGTTCAAGACCAGCCTGGCCAACATGGCAAAACTCCCATCTCTACTAAAAATACAAAAATTAGCTGGGCATGGTGACACAGCTACTTGGGAGGCTGAGGCAGGAGAATCAGTTGAACCTGGGATGCGGAGGCTGCAGTGAGCCAAAATCACACCACTGCCCTCCAGCCTGGGTGACAGAGTGAGACTCTGTCTCACAAATAAAATAGATAAAATCTGTAAATAAAGGGAGAGCATTTATCCTTCCTTTTTTACACAAACTATCTCTGTATAGCAAAGTAGTTGGAATAGGAAGACTTTTTCTCTGGAGAAAAATGAAATGACAAAAGAATTACAGTACCATTCTTTTGTAACTCCTAACAAAATAATGCATCTTGGTAATCATCATCCATGGCTGATCATCTCCCACAGACAAACAATCAGACAAGATGTGGCTCCTGATGGAAGAACACAGGCCACCACTGATCAAGCCCCTTGGCTGCCTCCCTCCCCCAGGCAACACCTTTATATCTAACTACCAGTTTTCAGCAAATGCATCTTAATGTGCTAGGCAACACCAATCGGCAGAAGTCAGACTATGGGAAACTACAACAACCCAGTTTCTACAATACATAAATTGCAGGTTTGGTGAGAAAGGCAAAGAGAGTGAGCAGGCAAGTGAGAGAGCGTGAGCGTACCAGACTGAAACCGACACAAGACACACACCAACCAAGGCAATTAAGGAAAGTGATGATTTTACGATAGAAAGAAATTGCTAATTTTTGACAAATTATTAATTTTGACAATTATGGTTATATTGGCTTAAGGACTCATCTTTTGGAGACACACTGAACTATCTGCAGGTAAGGTATGACGCTGGGGTGCCTAGGATGCTAGTGGAGGGGGCGGCATGGAAGCAGCTGAGTGTATAAATGAAATAAGGTTGACCACAGGTGATAACTGTGGATCAAAGGTGAATGGACATCAGTAACACCTTTCTCACTACTTTTAGATATGTTTGATATCTTCCATTAGTAAAAACAAGGTATTTTAACCTCATTTGAAGCAGCCCATATTTCTCAGGTTATACTACTTTTTTTGGTAATAAGAATACATTTTCCAAGTGTGAAGTGCCCTTATATGTTCTCTTAACAGCAGAAAGTGACATCTGAGTTGCATTTGGTAGTCCATCACCTTCAAAATGGGACATCGTGGGGTCATCAAGCCTATGTCTCCATCTCTGATCATCTTATGACTCAAAGGAGCTGCTCCGAAGTCAAGTACAATACAAGAAATATGCCCTTTCAGTGAATTAAGATTCCTCCCCCTCCTAGTGAAGTAACTGAAATGCCGGAAGCCCTCTCCATATATGCCAAGACTTGCAGAAAATAGACCCACTCCAACAGCTCCAGCTTCCCGCTACCTGGTGGCTAACGTCTAACTTACCGCCTTCAACGTCGGCTTCAAGTCTAGAAATGTTTACTGGGAGAGAGGACTGGCTCTAGGATGGGCTATGGATTAAGAGTCAGGTGTAGGCTTCCTTCCCTTAACCTTGCCTCCTTCTCACTGCATCTATGCCCCTTGGTGAGTTCCTGCTCGCCAGCACCTTTTTTTAAATAATAACTGGTTCCTGCAGGGATTCTCAGCCACCAGCAGGACTGGCCCCCTAGTGGGTGTTTGGAAATGACTGAGGGGATTTGGCATCATCATGAGTAGGGGAGGCTCTGCTCTACTTTAAAAATGTGAAAAGGAACATAATACGTACTATCTAAAGACCCAGGCCTCAAAATCAGCCCCACTTGAACTATGAGGTTAGTGCAAAAGTCAACGTGATTTTTGCCGTTAAAAGTAATGGCAACTGACTTTTGTATCAAACTAATACTAGGATGAAGCTAGAACTTACCATGCACACCAGTTTGTTTTCCTGGGTCTCTTTCTCAACGGAGACCTCAGCAGCCTCGTCGCCTCCTGCAATCCTTTCCCCAACATCCCCGCTGATGCGCATCACCTCCACGTGCAGCCGACCTGCCACCTGCAGCAACGGGGAAGGCAGAAACGTTTCTCCAGATTTGGTTGCTGCTCCCTTGAGATGACCTCTCTTCTCTTTTAGAGTCAAGTTGTCAGGTTAATGGTGTGTGGGAATTCAGAGGCCTGGTTTCTGACAGTTACTCTGCCCTCAGAGTCGTTGGAAACACATACACGTTAACTGTCGTTACCGACAAAAAATAGCAACAATATCCCATCACCACCCTCTTGTTTCTTAAACTGTTCTCTACAGGGAACGAAGCATGAAGGAAGATCAACCAACCTCTCCCTTCTGGTTGATGATGGGAACAGCGTACTGTAACTTTGCGTCATAGAAAAGGGACTCGAGGAAGACGTTGGCCACCCCAATGAGACTGTGATTTTCCTGCTCATCATAGAATGGATCAGCACGTTTGAAGTACGATCGTATTACCTGCGAAGAGATTAAGAATATATAACTTCGGAAAAATCACTTACAATACATGCATTCAGCCTACTGCTTTTTCATGTGCTTAGGTCATGAAGCTGAACTTTCACCATGCTGACGCTTGTACTTTTTAGAGTAAAATACTCTAAAGTTTTTGCTCCCTCACACTCTCTTCCTTGTTCCCATTCACAATGGAGGTCAGCATCCTCCACCAATGTCAGAGAGATCCCAGTAACAGGTTATTACTTTTAGCAGTTATTCTCCTTTACATAGAAATCTTGCCACAAAATAAACAAACAATCTGTGTTGACCAGAAAAAGAAGTAGAGTGTGCAAAACTACGCTTCACTTTTCTTTTGGGTAAGACACTAATTCATATCTGCTCTGCTTGTTCCTAGGAAATCATCAGATACACTACTGCTAATAAAAGGTGAGCCCTCATGCCTATAATCTCAGCACTTGGGGAGGCCGAGGCGGGAGGATCACCTGAAGTTAGGAGTTCGAGACCAGCACTGTCAACATGACGAAACTCTGTCTCTACTAAAAATACAAAAATTAGCCGGGCACAGTGGCGGGCACTTGTAATACCAGCTACTTGGGAGGCTATCGCAGGACCATCACTTGTACCTAGGAGGAGGAGTTTGCAGTGAGCTGAGATCATGTCACTGCACTCCAGCCTGGGAGACAGAGATAGACTCTGTTTCAAAAAAAAAAAAAAAAAGAAAGAAAGAAAGGAAAAAAGAAAAGAAAGCTGAGCCCTCATGGGAGTGACTTTTTTGTATTTGTTATTATTGTTTTACTTCTAAGTTGAAATAGGAGAGGGGTACCAAAGAGACAAACATTTTTAAAGCAAAAACGTCACCTAAGTAACATTTTTATTGATGACAATCTGGAAAAACCATTTTTAGAAAACAAAAGGCAAAGGAAGTGAACAACTCTATGCAGAAACAGGCCTAAAGGTAACGAAAAAATGTTCAGACATACGTAACATGCATTTCTATTTTAAATACATATGAGTACACATCCATTCTAAATAAGAAAGCCTGCAAGGTGACAACAGAGTGTCAGTGTATAGATTTATGATCAAAAGTTCTTCAAAAATGTTCCTCGTAGTGCAAATATTAAGATACCACTGATGTTCAACTTACAAAACATATACTGTAGGTTTATTATCTGCAAGGTTAAACGGGTTGAGCAATGGGAGGAGAGACAAATAATGAGGCCTGGCCTCTGTCCTAAAGAGGTTCCCAGAGGGCACAGGAGACACACACCCGCACACCAACAGAAGTCAGAATGGAAAGTGGAGAATTCTGCTAGAAATCTAAAAGACAGAAATGAGAAGAAAAAAGAAGATAGCAGAAAGAGAGATTATTAAAATCGTTAATTTGTTAAACAATTTAGGGGATTAAAATCAACCTTACCCCAGAAATAGGACTGTAATTTGGGGAAAGGAACCGTTTTCCCCTGAAATGGGTAGGCTCATTCCAGCTTGGTTCCTTCTACCATTACCAATTAAGCGATTTTCTCTTAAGTAACTTACTGGGTTATCTTCTTCGCACTCTTTCCACTCCTGATAAAGGTCTCTCATATCCAACAGCCTGTTGTCAAGTTTTTCCAAAGACCAAATCTGCTTTCCTTTTCCTTTTCTTCTCACCTGGATTGCAGGCTCACTAAGAAGAGAGCCTCGCTGAAAAGAGAGTAAGAATGACTGTGAGAAACACACTGACAGCCAGCAGGGAAGTCAAAGCTGCAAATTTCACCCCTATCAGTCAAATGTCAAAACTCAAACGGCAATCATCCTTTAATCCGTTGATTACAAAGCTTCCCAAAAGTCTTACAAGCTATTACATAATGCCTTCATACCCAAGTGCAATCAAAATCTATTTATAAACTTCAGTTTAAGTATAAACTCAACATTAAAAAAATTTTGTGGAGGGCGGCTGGGCATGGTGGTTCATGCCTGTAATCCCAGCACTTTGGGAGGCCAAGGCAGGTAGATCACTTGAGGTCAGGAGTTCGAGACCAGTCTGGACAACATGGTGAAACCCCGTCTCTACTAAAAATACAAAAACTAGCCAGGTGTGGTGGCACCTGTAATGCCAGCTACTCAGGAGGCTAAGGCATGAGAATAGCTTGAGTCCAAGAGGAGGCAGAGGCTGCAGTGACTGAAACTGTCACCACTGCACTCCAGCCTGAGTGACAGAGTGAGACTCTCAAAAATACATAAATAAGTTTTGTGTGTGTGTGTATGGAGAGAGAGAGAGAGAGAGAGAGACAGAGACAGAGAGAAAGTTTTTAAAGAGACAGCACCTCACTCTGTCACCCAGGCTGGAGTGCAGTGGCATATCATAGCTCACTGCAGCCATGAACTCCTGGGCTCCAGAGATCCTCCTGCCTCAGCCTCCCAAGTAATTAGGACCACAGGTTGCAGCCATGAACTCCTGGGCTCCAGAGATCCTCCTGCCTCAGCCTCCCAAGTAATTAGGACCACAGGTTGCAGCCATGAACTCCTGGCCTCAAGTGATCCTCCTGCCTCAGCCTCCTAAGATGCAGGGATGATAGGCATGAGCCACTATACCCAGCCACATTTAAATTTTGACTCTAGATGGATATGATTAAGTTTAAAACCCAAAAGACCACATTTAACAGGAAGTTGAAATAAACATGTTTTATTCAGGGCACCATATGACCACAGTGTATCAATGGGGAAAGAGTCATAGCATCAAATGACAAGGGGAAGTGTGCTGTTCATTGGGAAGAAATATCCCTTTAACTCTAGAAGTGTGAATTATGGTTTATTGTACTGGATGGTATCTCCATGAGGTATAAAACATGAAACAGTTAAAAGAGTCAACTGAAAAGTGCTCCATTTACCCATGTGGAAGCAATAAATGATACTTGTTTCCAAATACGCATTGTTTGGGTTTCTTATTAAGATCATACAGAACCAGACAGAGGCGGTGTTCACAGCACATTGTGACCATGCCAAATGTCATTGAGTTGTTAACTTTGAAATACTAATGATCTGTTATGCAAATTTCACCCCCTCCAAAAAAGTATGCTCAGAAGTCTTTCCAGCTTATAAGAGCAAAGCGGACTTTTTTCAGAGCAGAAGAACTTGAGCAATGCATTTTCAAGGTAGAAAAAAATTTAGAACTTTTAAAAACCACAAAGTTAAAAAAAAAAAAAAAAAAAAGCCCCTATACATTTCCCCCAGAGAGACATATCTGCTGGTTCTCTAATCAATTTAGGTTTACTGGCTTAATTTTTCAACTGTTCTACTTAGAACTTAAGGGAACTATGAAATACACAAATGTTTCATTAGCATCTTGCCTACAATCATTTTCTAAAAACAAAAATTAAATAATAAAACAAACATTTGAGAATTCTTACAGTCAAAATGTGGTTTTGTTGGTTTTTGTTTTTTGTTTTAATTGAGACAGAGTTTCTTTCTGTCGCCCAGGCTGGGGTGTGGTAGCCTGATCTCGGCTCACTGCAACCTCCACCTCCTGGGTTCAAGCTATTCTCCTGCCTCAGTCTCCTGAGCAGCTGGGATTACAGTCACCCACCATCATGTCTGACTAATTTTAATATTTTTAGTAGACACAGGGTTTCATCATGTTGGCTAGGCTGGTCTCATACTCCTGACCACAAGTGATCCATCCACCGTGGCCTCCCAAGGTGCTGGGATTACAGGCATGAGCCACCAGCCCAGCCATCTTATAGTCAAAATTACGAGCCCTCCTACCTTATATTCAGCCAGCCAGTGAATAAACACAAAACTCCCATTTGTGACCTGTGCAGGTAGTGGCTTTTCTGGGGGAGAATGCTGGACCTGGGACTAAATAGCAATGGGCATTACAATGCAGCTACCATAACTTGGCCCTCTTGAAAAATTAGAAAGAAGAAAAAAATAATCACCAGAGAGAGTGTTCACAGAATGGACAAGACATATAAATACATAACAGTTTTCAAATACCAAAAAAGTCTTTGTTGCATTAAAGACTGCAGACTCAGCCTCATGAAGGAAACTATCTCCTAGGAAATGCCTCCTTGTCCGGCTCCTCTCTCTAGCTGACATCTAAAAATACCAATCTATATAAATCAATACTAACAGAGAATTAGTAGGTGTCTGTTAAAAATGGCTCCTTCACTCCAGTAATGGAGTCACCTCTACCAGCAAAAGACACAGCCCCAGTGAACACAGCACTGGATGGAGGGCAGCAGAGAGAAACCAAGTGACGTGAGTTACTCGTGGTTGTTGACATGGCTACCCCAACGCAGAATCACACCTTTCAACAAAGCCCAGAACAGGTTACAGAGAAAAGGACTGCAGTCATGCTTAATGGGGGAAAAGTGTTCAGTTTTCTGCTTTTTTCAACTTGTACACCACAGAATGAAACACGACCTTGAACTTCTCAGCCTTCAAGAAGAAACCAGGTCTCAAACCTTTTGCTTGTGACTGGCCTTCCTCTTCCGTATTTGATGAGTCCTATGGTACCTAGACTTTGCCCTACAAATACTATTAAGTTCAAATTAAGTAAAATCCTCAAAATACACAGAGTATACAAAAACAATGATCTATAAAATAATGATCATATCATACTTATAATAACTTTCTATCGCTTCTCGGCCTTTTGGCTAAGATCAAGTGTAATAACTTTCTAAAAACACTAAGAATCGTATTTGCCAAATATCTACTCTGTACAAAATGTTGACCTCAATACTATGACATCATAGGGAAAGAAAGATGTAATCCTTGCTATCAAATTAGAATATCCACCTGTAATTCCAGCACTTTGGAAGGCCAAGGCAGGTGGATCACTTGAAGTCAGGAGTTTGAGACCAGTGTGGCCAACATGGAGAAAATACCAAAAATATATCTCTACTAAAAATACAAAATTTAGCTGGGTATGGTGGCGCACACCTGCAATCCCAGATACTCAGGAGGCTGAGGCAGAAGCAGTACTTGAACCCAGGAGGCAGAAGTTGCAGTGAGCCAAGATCACACAACTGCATTCCAGTCTGGGTGACAGAGCAAGACTCCATCTTCAAAAAATAAAGAAATAATAGAATATCCAAGATGAACTGATTAAAGCCTTGCTGTGTTGACTACTGTAGGGCAAACAGAACACATGGACCCATAAGAAATTCATCTGAATAGAAAATTCTACCTAATCCATCAAACATCATGTATGAACATGACCAAGACCTGGGAAAGAACCTCAAAAAAAGAAGGAAAAAAAAAAACTGAATGACAAAGGTAGAAGACTGCAATGGGACTTCCCCCCTACTTTTTATTAAATTTATTATGTCAAAAAAGTGTGATCCTCAATATATACATGACACAACTAATGAAGAGTTTTACAGAGCAAGCTATCCTAAGGAGAAAATAACATAAGCAAAATGAACACCTAATTTGGGGGGAAGTGGGAATAGAATGGTAACATAAGAAAGGAAAAAAAGACACTTGGGGAAGATTAATCAGTAAAGACTTCTAAGAAAGAACTGAAACAGACCTGAAGAAAGCAAGCTGAGTGAAATGGACCGTCAGGGCCAGGTGAGATGGACAGTATATTCCCCTAGCGGATAAAATATACATACACTCAAAGGCAGAGAATAAAGAGGAAGTCAATTCTACCCAAAAGCAAGGAGAACAAAGGATCTAGACTTGGGGCGGGTATAGACAGGGATCTGAAGCTTCAGTAACACCAGGAAACATCAGGCGTTCTTATCCAATGAGATCTTAGTTTTTTTCAAGGAATGGCAACCTCACCTTCCGGTTGGCGTCGAGGCTGGAGGCTGGAATCTGTAGCGTAACTTTATATTCTGTCCTTTTATCCAGCTCCTCAGCAATGTAATTAGCTTCTCTCACCAATAGATTGGCCTTCACAATTTGTTCCCTCAGCCTCATCAGGCTGTTATTCAACGTTGCTTCTCTTAAAAAAATAAAGAGGGGTTGGAGGTAGGGAAGAGAAAGCAGCTCGTCAGAGAATCATACAGCAGTAGTGCATCGATGCCAACGCGTGGACCAAGCCTTCCCGTGGTGGTCTGCACTCAGGGACTGTGTTGCTGACACTGACCCATGCGCACGCTTGAATCTTACTTCACGCTAAGCACTGGCATGCAGCCACACAGCAAGCTGGCTCTAGATAAAGGCAGTGCCACACAAAACTGCCCGTGGATGCAAATCACCAGGGGATCTTCATCAACTCAAGATTTTGTCTAGGCAGGTCTGAGGTGGGGGTGAAATCCTACATTTCTATCAATCTCCAGGTGAAAGGGAAGCTGCCTGCCGACCAAACTTTAAATAGTATGAGGTCTGCAACCATGGGAGAAGGCACTTCAATGCAATGCTAATTAGCCCCTACAGAGATCAAGCTTACAATCTGCCTCTTATGGGCACCGTGCTTTACCTACCTGAGCTAATCAGTTCAGATAACTTTCTATTTTTCTAAAGATCATCTACCCAAGCTTCAGAACGCAAAGCACAATGCAATGATAAAGTGTACTTCTGTATCCAAACCCAAAGGCTAGACAAACTGAAGGTGGAACAGCACCTAACATCAATAGTTGTAAAAAAAGCCTAATATAAATGGGCAATTCCCCTATTTTTCAAAAAAAGAAAAAATGCAAAGTGGTTCTTGGCTATAACATTTATCTTTTAATATCATTCTTTTCTAGGCACTGTCTCAATGTTCCCACTTGACACTTTCCCTAGGTGGGTTAGCGGTGGTGAGCCTGAGCTACACATGTAAGAAGCCCCTCTGTGCTGCCTACCTCTCTTCGGCCCACTGTCTTAAGCGTTGCTGAGCACTGGGCGAGTGGAAAGAAAACCTGTCCATGCTCCGGGAGTTCTGCTTCTCGGGAGACAGTCTTCTCCGGAGCTGCTCCAATTCGTGCTCATACATAAGCCTCTGGCGCTCCAGGGCGGATCGTTTTTCTTCTTCATGCTGTTGTTCTAGGCTGTTTAATATGGACTGCATTGGATCTAAACACATTTTTTAAAAAGATAAATAATGATTGAAAGGTACAACATAATAAACCTCAAATGTTGTTCTATGTGGTAATGTTGTTCGTCACCTTAACTATACCCCATGACTAATATCATTAAAGACAACTTGGCATAAACAGCATTCCTTACTTCCAATCACCTATGTTGTTCTCTGTTCTCAGTTAGACATATCCTCAACCATCTTCTCTGTAGAAAAAGCAGGTCTATCTTATGTTCTACACATAATCTAAGACATGGTGGACCCTCAATAAATCTAATCATAAGCTAGTGGCAGGCAAGTTTCTAAACCAGAGAGATTTGGCCAGGCGCGGTGGCTCATGCCTGTTATCCCAGCATTTTGGGAAGCCAAGGCAGGTGGATCACCTGAGGTCAGGGGTTTGAGACCAGCCTGGCCAACATGGTGAAACCTCGTCTCTACTGAAAATACAAAAGTTAGTCAGGAATGGTGGCATGCATGCTTGTCATCCCAGCTACTCAGGAGGCTGACGCAGGAGAATCAAGTCACTATAACCTGAGAGGTGGAGGCTGCAGGGTGCCGAGATCGTGCCACTGTACTAGAGCCTGGCCAACACAGTGAGACTCTGTCTCAAAAAATCAAAATAAAATAAGATAAACCAGAGAGATTCTGTCCAGGAGAATAAAGTGACCTAACTGTATATTAAGGCAGAACATTTTGTTAAGTATAAATTAAAGCCAAAGACACAAAATAATAGAGAAGCCACATGAAGATTTTCTTTCTTGTTAACATTTAAAATGTCTCAATCGTAAACATTTTTAACACTTTACCATCTCTTTTTTTTCTTTTTCTTTTTTTTTTTAAAGACAAAAGGTCTTGTTATGTTGCCCAGGCTGAAGAGCAGTGGATTATTCACAGGCACAATCTCAGCTCACTGCAGCCTGGAACTCCTGGGCTCAAGTGATCTTCCCACTTAAAGATCACTGGAGCCCAGGAGCGATCTTGAACCTCAAACCAACTCTCAAGCACACACCCGACTTGCTCACCATTGCTGCCCAGGGCCTTCATGGTGACCTCCATCTGTGCATATTCGTAATTGAAGTTAATTTCACTGGACACTTCGCTGGAGGAGTCGCCATCTACATCCAGCTGCTCAGAACTGTTATCGTTTTTCATGCAGGGGTCCTGGTCCTCGTCCTCTCGTTCTGCTTTCTTTTTCTTTTTAGGCAAATTGAGTCTTGGAGGGGGAAAGAGTATTGTTTTCTGAAGTTATGACAGGCACTTACTCATTTCACTCGTTAAGTACTGGTATCTGCTAGAAGCCAGGTGGATACCATGTAAGTACAAGGCAATTACTGCACTCAGGAAGTAGATAATCTAGTCGAAGAAATAAGACATTCCTGTGCCATCAAAAACGTACAGCAGAAAGTGTGGCACTAGGCCACATGCCTATGACAAGTTCAGAGTTAAAGAAAAGCCAAGGACACTTTCAGAGCAAGGTGATGAAGGAAGGTGAGACAGGAGAAAATCAGTTGAACTAAGTATTCACAAATAAGGAGAAAGCAGGGTAGAGGGAACAGGCTGGTAAAAGACAAGAAAATGGAAACGTTCATATTCCCTGGAAAAATGAGTAAAACTACGGGACACACAAAATTTGTATAGCACACTAGAGATAAAGCTGGAAAGATCAACTTAATCCAAACGATGAGGGTTTTGAACACGAAGCAAAGCAGTTTACACATCAATTTGGGAAGGAAAAAAAAGCTCGATGTTCTTTGTGCCTATCTACCCTTTTCTCAGTAACCAAAGTATCCCGGGCCCACTGCAAAGGATCTCTATTAGCTACAGAAAAGTCAGTCTGACATCTGGAGCACACTGACCGGTGACAGTAAGAAGAGACCAGGATGTTACCTTTATATAGTATCCAGCCTGCCTGCTTTGCCAACGCAACATCAGCTTTGTTTGGGAAACCGTATGTACAGCCCCGGGTTAGACAGTCTTTCTCAGTCCCCTTTGCAGCTAAGAGGCAAATTCTAGCAAAGGAGACAGAAGAAGATTGCTGGGGACTTGGGAAGGCTTCTGCTTTTTCAGATGAAGAAGACAGTCAGGGCTAGTACAGCCACGGTTCTCCGCTTTCGCCCCGTACCTGAACGCTGCTTTGACGGCCGTGTAGCACGGCCAACTATAGGCCGCAGAGAGATGCCAAGACAGTGACCAGACTAGAGCCCTGACTTTTTTTGAGAGGCTTAGCCAACACTAACAACCGTGTTCCTTCAGATTTCCGGTTCTGTCAGGGAAACAAATGATCTGTCTAACCCATTACAGTAAAATTTGCCATGACTTACAGCTGAAAAGAATTTCTAAAAGAAATACCAACCTTATTTGATAGATAAGGAGATGAAAACCACAACTACTTTTCAGTAAAAAATAAACAGAAAGATAAACATGTCAGAGAAACATTAATAAATTCTTACACTAAATGGCAAAAGAAGCATCTTCCCCTGGGAAATAAAAGGGAGAAACTATGTAGGTAAATTCAGCATTTCTGCAAAGTGTATTGTTTACATGACCCTCGGGTTCAGACCATAGACAGTGAACGAACATACACATATATATGTTACATGTGCAGCAAATATATAAGCACACACACAGTAACACAACTGTAGAGTTGGGTTTACTTTTAATATGTATTTTCTATTTCAGAGCACTATCTTCAAAAATTTCCTTCTTTAAGGGACATGAATGACATCATACCTGAAGAAATGGTTGTTTCCCCATAATATCCGGTCCCCATGGTGTAGCTGTATTGGACTGGAGACAGACGACCCATTTACAAATGTTCTGTAAGGAGAACAGACCAAACATGAATGATGAGTACAGTATCACGTCTTCTGCTTTAATTTTCCAGTAACATAGAGATGTAACTTCCTCGGGAAAACAATCACTCCCCCCAATACAACCTGTTCTTGGTAATTTTAATATTGGCATTTACTCCTTTGCTGACTTCGCTAAAATGTTTACGGTACTAGGCACAGACACATCTCATTTTACTGTGCTTTGCTTTATTGTGCTTTGCAGATACTGTATTTTTTACAAACTGAAGGTTTGCGGCCATCCTATGTTGAGCAAGGCTATGCGAGACACTTTTCACATACTGTATGTCATGGAGATCTGTGATTAGGGACCTCTGACAGCATCTAACTGTTCTGGGACATTGTGAACTGTACCCACGGACGATGGTAAACTTACTAAATGTAGTATGGGTTTGGACTCTCCCCCTCTCCTGGGGTCTCTTTATTCCCTGAGACACAACAATATTGAGTTAGGCTAATTAACAACTACAGTACCCTCTAACTGTTTTAGTGAAAGGAAGAGTCACACATCTCTCTAAAGGTGGAAATGATCAGGTTTATTGAGGAATCACCTAAAAAACCAAGAAAGGACGAAAGCCAGGCCTCTTGTACCAACAGTTGGGCAAGTTGTGAGTGTACAGGAAAAGTTCTTGAAAGAAATTAAAGGTGCTTCTCCAGTGAATACATGAACGGTAAGGCAGAACAGCCTTCCTGCCGATACAGAGAAAGGTCAGTGGTCTCGACAGTCAATCCAGCCACAATATGCCCTCAACCCAACCCTAATCCAGAATGAGGTCCTAACTCTCTTTAATTCTACGAACTTAGAGAGATGAGAAGCAACAGAAGAAAAGCTGAAAGCGAACAGAGGTTGGTTCTTGAGGTTTCAGGCAAGACGTTATCTCCATAACATAGAAGTACAAGATGAAGCAGCAAGATCACGGATGAGATTTTCAACGTAGATGAACCAGACTTCTATCGGAAGAAGATGCCATCTAGAACTTTATTAGCTAGGGAAGAGAAGTCAATGCCTGGCTTCAAAGCTTCAACGGTAGGCTGACTCTCTTAGAGGCTAATGTAGCTGGTGATTTGAAGTTGATGCCAACACTTATTGACCCTTCTATAAATCCTAGGGCCCTTAAGAATTATGCTAAATCATCTCTGCCTGTGCTCTGCAAATGGAACAAAGCCTGGACGACAGCATGTCTGTTTACACCAGGCGTCCCCAAACTTTTTACACAGGGGGCCAGTTCACTGTCCCTCAGACCGTTGCGGGCCGCCACATACTGTGCTCCTCTCACTGACCACCAGTGAAACCTGAAGTGCGGCAGGGGGCCGGATAAATGGCCTCAGGGGGCCGCATGCGGCCCGTGGGCCGTAGTTTGGGGACGCCTGGTTTACACCATAGTTTGCTGAATATTTTAAGCCCACTGTTGAGATCTAATGCTCAGAAGATTCCTTTCAAAACATTACTGCTCATTGATAATGCACCTGATCAACTCAAGGGCTCTGATGGAGATGTTCAAGGATATTAATGTTGTTTTCATGCCTGTTAACACAATATCCACTCTGCAGGCCATGGATCAGGAAGTAATTTTGACTTTCAAGTCTTATCATTTAAACAATACATTTGATGAGGCTATAGCTGCTATAGACAGTAATGCTTCTAATGGATCTTGGCAAAGTAAGTTAAAAACCTTCTGGAAAGGATTCGCCCTTCTATGATGCCATTAAGAACATCTGTGACGTTGGGCTTGGTGGCTCATGCCTGTAATCCCAGCACTTTGGGAGGCCAAGGTGTGTAGATCATGAGGTCAGGAGTTCAAGACCAGCCTGACCAATATGGTGAAACCCTGTCTCTACTAAAAATACAAAAATTAGCCGGGTATGGCGGCACTCACCTGTAGTCCCAGCTACTTAGGAGACAAAGACAGGAGAATCACTTGAACACGGGAGGTGGAGGTTGCAGTGAACCAAGATAGCGGCCCTGCCCTCCAGCCTGGGTTATAGAGTGAGACTCCATCTCCAAAAAGAAAAAAAGAATATTTGTGATTCACAGGAGGAAGGAACAGTATCTACATTAACAGGAATGTGGAAGGAGTCCAACCCTCATGGATGCCTTTGAAGGGTTCCAGACTTCAGGGGAGGAAGGAACTGCAGGTGTGGTGGAAACAGCAAGAGAACTAAAGAAAGAAGTGGAGCTTGAAGATGTGGTTGAACTGCTGTGATCTCAAGATGAAACATTAGTGGGTAAGTTGATTCACATGAATTAGCAAACAAAGTGATTTCTTGAGATGGAATCTACTCCTGGTGAAGAATCGGTGAACACTGCTGAAATGATAATGGAGGGTTTAGAATTTTCCAGAAACTTAGTTGATTAAAGCAGTGCCAGGGTTCAAGAAGACTGACCTCAATTCTGAAAAGAAGTTCTACCATGGGTAAAATGCTACCAATCAGCAACGCATGCTACAGAGAAATCTTTCTTCAAAGAAAAAGTCCATCAAGGTGGCAAAGTTCACTGCTGCCTTATTTTAAGAAATTGCCACGGCCACCCTAACCTTCAGCAACCACCACCTTGATCAGCGCGCAGCCACCAACATGGAAGCAAGACCTTCCTGCAGCAAAAAAGCTACCACCTGGGCTCCGATCATATTTTAGCAACAAAGTCTTTTTTTTAACTTATAAAAAGACAGAGCCTTGCTCTGCAGCTCAGGCTGGAGTGCGGTGGCGCAATCTCAGTTCACTGAAACCTCCACCTCCCAGGTTCAGGCGATTCCCCTGCCTCAACCTCCTGAGTAGCTGGGATTACAGGCACGTGCCTCCATACGTGTCTCTAACGGCTCATAGAGACAGGGTCTTGCCATGTTGGCCACGCCAGTCACAAACTCCTGACTCAAGTGATCTGCCCATCTCAGCCTCTCAAAGTGCTAGGATTACAGGCATGAGCCACCGTACCTGGTTGCAAAGCATTTTTTAATTAAGGGATGTATACTGTTTAAGATATAATGCTATGGCACAATTAGTAGACTACAGTGTAAACCTCACTTTTACATGCACTGGGAAACCAAAAATTTGTGTGACTTGATTTACTGTGTTATTTACTGTAGTGTGGAAGTCTGGAACTGAACCTGCAAGGTCTCCAACATATGCCTGTATATTAGATTATTATCCCCATTTTTCAAAGTTCCAAGTGCTATATAGTTACTTAAGATGTTTATGGTATGAAGTATTCGAGATCAATAAATAGCCTCCATTTTTAAAAGTTCTAAATTTGTTACATAGTATATTAAGGAGTAAAAAGAGAACCATTACAGCCAATAATGAAAAGACGGTAGCAATATACAACAAAAACAAGTATGTCCAATCTATATGAATGAAAAGAAACAATCAACCAGACACTAGAAAGGTCTACTGATACCAGTAATGAGAAATGAGACCTGTATTAAAAAGCTCCATAGCAAGGAAAAATGATCACGTCCTATCAACATAAGAAAGATTTATCAGTTCCACTGTGCTGCTTATCTTGATTATGGCATTCAACAGAAGCGGTGGGTGGAATACCATGAAAGGAAGAATTTGGAAGGGCAGGAAAGAAATAGAAGAGTATGCATAGCATGGTAACACTGATATTCCTGGGACACCAGCGTCATCGTGCCCCTCTCCCGCTGAAGGACTAGTTTACTAAGATATAGGCTATCCAGTACAAATTCTGTTTCTTGTTTTTTGTTTTTTCTGAGACGGAGTTTTGCTCTTGTTGCCCAGGCTGGAGTGCAATGGCGTGATCTCGGCTCACCGCAACCTCTATCTCCCAGGTTCAAGCGATTCCTCAGCCTCCCAAATAGCTGGCACCGCAGGCGTGCACCGCCATGCACAGCCTGGCTAATTGTATTTTTAGTTGAGATGGGGTTTCTCCATGTTGGTCAGGCTGGTCTCGAACTCCTGACCTCAGGTAATCCGCCCGCCTCAACCTCCCAAAGTGCTGAGATTACAGGCATGAGCCACTGTGCCTGGCCCAAATTCTTTTAAGGGCTCTTCCTCCCACAAGGAAAGCCTCCTAACTCCTGCCAAAACAAAAACGGCTTATTTCCTATATACTACACATGATCAACTCTTCCTCCACATCCAGGCTCCTATCGGTCCTACAACCTGGAGTAAGGTTCCCATTCCTCTCACCCTCCTAATCTTACTCGGTAATCCAAGCTCAGCTGGGTTTTTACTTCCTCTGTTAAGAGATGCCAATCACCCCAGCTATCTCAGTTTCTTTAAACTTAGAGTATCTTAGTTTCTTTAAACTCTGTAAAGCTATGGAGCATTTACCTGGCGATACAGTATTCAAGATTTATGTGTATGCATACATGCAAAATCTTGTTTCCTATCTAGATTTCATTCGTGATACAGGTTTTTAAACACTAAAAGTAACTGATCTTGGCCAGGCACAGTGCAGTGGTTTACGCCTGTAATCCAGCACTTTTGAGGTCAAGGAGAATCACTTGAGCCCAGAAGTTGACGACCAACCTGGGCAACGTATCAAGACCCTGTATCTACAAAATAAAGTTTTTAAAAGATTAGCTGGGCATGGTGTCAAGCACCTGTAGTCCCAGCTACTCAGGAGGATGAGACGGGAGGATCGCTTGAGCACAGGAGTTGGAGGCTGCAGTGAGCTGTAACTGCACCACTGCACTCAAGCCTGGGTGACAGAATAAGGCCCTGTCAAGAAGGGTGAAGGTAAGGATGGAAAAAAAAGGAGGGAAGGGAAGGGGAGAAAAG
Organism: Saimiri boliviensis; assembly: GCF_048565385.1. Taxonomy (NCBI): domain Eukaryota; kingdom Metazoa; phylum Chordata; class Mammalia; order Primates; family Cebidae; genus Saimiri; species Saimiri boliviensis. The sequence goes on from NC_133461.1 coordinate 104,213,405, forward strand.
AAGGGGAGGGGAGGAAGTGGGGCAGAGAGGAGTGTGGAGAAGAGGGTGGAGGCGAAGCGGGGAGGGGAGGCAGGGAGCCAGTGTAAGACAGAAGCTGTTGTAAGATTTGGGCTCTGGGTGGATGACTTCAGAGACAATTTAAGGAGGCAGGGGTTCCACATATGCTGGGTACTGTCAGAAAGTGGGAGTAATCCTATGAATGGGTATTTCACAAAACTGTATCCATTGGTGCAGGGAGCTAGAACAGAATAACGCTGTAATTGGTGGAGAAGTAGCAGCCACTCATATTGGTTCAGAGGAGGGTATTCTTAGGGTGCCACAGTGACCATGTTTTTGCCTGTGCTTCAACAAAATAATGGCATGGCCTGCTCTATCTTACTGCATCCTGGTCTTGGAGGACCCTTGCCTGAGGCTGGGGTTCTGTGTGATTATTTACGGCCTAATAAAAGCACAGCACAGCTGTGAGGGCCACACCAGCTTCTGCTCCTGTATTCTCACGTGATCCTTCCCCAGAGCTTGAGAGCTTCTCAATACTTGAAGACTTTATGAATAAAATGAGTGATATTAATGATTTTTTGATATCATAAAATGAAACAAATCAACATCTGAAAGATCAACATAATTCAGTTAACCACTGTCTAACAGTTAGAGGCTGTTACACTCCCAACTCTTAACAATATCCTTTGTTAACAAGGGGTAACAGCTTTACAGCTGAAGGAAAAAGTGTGTAATTCATAAAATGTGGAGTCCCTTCATTCCTCCACGGTGTAGTAACTACCTGTGTACTAATCTCATATTACATGCCAGGAATGGAGGATCAAAAAAAGAAAGGCCCTTGTCCTCAAGCAGCTCACGGTCCAGTGGCGTAATAAGGGTTCACAACCCACAGGCAGCCACTGAGAAGCACTGCCGTAAGAGGGGATGGTCTGTACCTCCTAAGGACACTGCATACAGACCAAACAGGGACCTCCCCGCAGAAGATCATGGCAGCACTTAACCCTGCAGGTCCCACAGGAGTCAGCAGGCCCAAGAACTGGCAGGTATAGAGGAGGAGGAGATAAACCGGGGGCTGTAAGGGATTTTCCATCACAGACAGAGGAAAGCCTTCTAGGGCTGTGATGAGTGAACCAGGAGGCAGCTTGGGGTGTTGGCAGGGGCTCTCATCAAGACTTGATGAGGGCCTAAATACATAAAGCCACGGCAGTGTCTATCACAAGGAAGGAGTGCATGTGGGAAGCATTAAAGCTAAATGTACGGGGCCGCCTCACCAACTGGAGAGCTTAATGACATCAACTTAAAAGCAACAAAGGCCACTGTCGCCTCTAGAGTACTTTCTCCCTCTGAAAATTCTCATGATATGAACACTAATTCAAGTATGTTACCTGGTGTTCTTCTGAGGAGTCAGCATAACCTGGCCTTCTGACGTGATGTCTATGATGCAGTGTTCAGGAAGAATTCCCATGCCGCACAGCTGGATATCTTGGGAATTTGCTGACCCTATCAATGTATGTTCCTAAGAAAGAATCAAATTCATGATTAATACTGTATTCTTAGATGCACACAACTGAAATAGTTTACACTGAGCCCTCTTATGTTGTCTTACTACTTTAGCTAAAATATTTTTTATGTTTATTCTTATTTTATTTTTGAGATGGGACCTCACTCTATCCCCCAGGCTGGAGAGCAGCGGTGCAATCTTGGCTCACTGCAACCTCCGCTTCCTGGGTTCAAGCTATTCTCCTGCCTCAGACCCCCAAGTAGCTGAAATTTATAGACATGCACCACCACACCCAGCTGATTTTTTTGTAGTTTTGGTAGAGACAGGGTTTTATCATGTTGGCCACACTGGTCTCGAACTCCTGACCTCAAGTGATCCACCCACCTCAGCCTCCCAAGGTGCTGGGATTACAGGCGTGAGCCACCACACCTCGCCTAAAAAGATTTTTTAAAAGCAAATGGAGCCAGGCATGATTCAAACAAAAGCAGGAAGAGAGCTAGATTTGGTCTGTGAAGAGTAGATGGCTGACCCTAACCTAGACCAACTCGCCCTCTCCCATGGCTTTAAATGCCATCTTCAAATAAACCACATCTCCATCACCAGTCAGGAGTTACATACTTTAGTTGCATTTTTTCCCCACCTTCATGACCACTATCCCAGTCTTAGACCCTATTTTTTTTTTTTCTTTCAGATGGGGTCTTGTTCGGTCACCAGGCTGGAGTGCAGACACACAATCCATGCTCACTACAACCTCACCCTTCTGGGCTCAAGCAATCTTCCTGTCTCAGCCTTCCGAGTAGCTGAGATCACAGGCAGGCACCATCTGGACCAACTGATCTTTTTTATTTTTTGGAAAGACAGGGTCTCACTATGTTGCTCAGATTGATCTCAAACTCCTGAGCTCAAGCAATCCTTCCACCTCAGCCTCCCAAAGTACTGAGGTTACATGTGTGAGCCACTGTGCCCAGCCTTAGCCACCACTATTTTCTGCCTACTCAGCCTACTTGACACAACCTGGATGTCTGAGATATGCCAAAGGGAACAAAGGCCAAAGCGAAAGTCTTGTTCCCATCTCCCCCAACCCAACAGAAGTCAATTTCCTTCTCCAATAATAATGGTACCACCCCCAGTCAGTCAAATGAACAGCTTAGATATGATCCTTGAGTCGTCTTTCTTTCCCTTACAAGCCCATACCCACCCCATGTCAATCAGGGAAAATCTTACAGATTTTTTTCCTCCAAAGTCTATCAAGAATCAGCTTGTTTTCCCCACCTCCATGACCACATCCTTGATTCAGCCTCCGGGATCTCTTGCCTGTGGATACAGAGCTTCCTACTGTGTCTCCATTGCATGACACCCCCTTCTGCTCCCACCACAGCAGCTGGTCATGTCATCTCCTATTTAAAACCTTCTAAGATTGGGCCTGGTAGCTCACACCTGTAATCCCGGCACTTTGGGAAGCTAAGGCAGGAGAACTGCTTGAGCACAGGAGATCAAGACCAGCCTGGGCTTGTCCTTGTCTCTACTGGGGAAAAAAAAAAAAAAAAAAAATTGAGGCCAGGCACAGTGGCTCACATCTGTAATCCCAGCACTCTGGAAGGCTGAGGTGGGCAGATCACTTGAGGTCGGGAGTTTGAGACCAGCCCGGCCAACATGGTGAAACCTTGTATCTACTAAAAACACACAAAAAATTAGCCAGGCATGGTGGTGCACACCTGTAATCCCAGCTACTTGGGAGGCTGAGGTAGGAGAAGTGCTTGAACCTGGGAGGCAGAGATTACAGTGAGCTGAGATCACGTCACTGGCACTCCAGCCTGGGCGACAGAGCGAGATCCCATCTCAAAAAAAAAAATTTTTTTTGTTAAAGAGGCAGAAAGATCACTTGAATCCAGGAGACTGAGGCTGCAATAAACCATGATCGTGCCAGTGCACTGTCACCTGGGTGAGAGAGAGAGACTGAGCCTCAAAAAAATAAAATAAAAATAAGTAAGACTAAAACCTTCTAGTGGCTTCTCTTTCTTCTCCAATAAAGCCCAAATTCTCACCCAGGCTTACGAAGCATTCTACAGTGTGCTCCTGCCTACCTCTGCCTGACCCTCACTCCCACCATCTCCCCCTCACAGAGCACGCACCAGCCACATGGGCCTTCCGTCTGTTCTTGGAGCACAATGAGCCTATTTCCATCCTAATGCCTTTTACTAGCTGTTTCCTCTGTCTGAAACGTTCTTCCCCTGATTCTGATATGGGTCATTTCTTATCATTTCTCTCTCAGCTTTTAATGTCACATCCTCAGGGAGCTGTTTCCTGAGTTCACAATTAGAAAAAGCCACTGTCATCCTGCCCTCCTTTAACTCCTTCCAAGACACTGACTGACTGCGGGTTGACTGTCCATCTTGTATTCCAAACACTTAACCAATGACCGGCATATGTAGGCATTAAATAAATATAAAATAAAAGTAAATGCACAATCATTTCCCTTTGTGTGCCCAGGTAATCAAAAAAAAGATAATCAGGGACAGCATCTCAGTCTCTTTATTGATAGATGGGTATAATGGTTCTAAAGCATGTTACTATAAAGTATTCCAGAAAGGGGGTGTATATTCTAGAAGAGTAGGAGAACTATACAACTGGAACTACAGAGAACTTCAGAGATGTTTTCCTCCAATGCCTTCACTTACACATGGAGTGGCTAAAGTTTTCCAGAGATGTGAAGTTATCTGCCCAGCATCTAAATTGACTTTTGAATTTTAAGGCAAAGAAATAAAAATGCTCAGCCTCCAAATTCTACCATCCCACATCATGGTATCACTTTACTGAAGCAAAAGCTGTCTTTGGGCTGAGATCATCCTTTTAAATGTGCTTTGTCTTGATAGATATGCTTGGTTTGGGGTTAGCCTGGGCAGTCAAGAAATCAACAGTGCCTCAGACTCTGCCAAACAGGGCTGGCCACACAGCCAGAAACAGAACCGAAACACCTCCATACAAGATGACCAGAAACATCTGATGACTCTCCAAACATCTTTAAACAGCTTCTTTGTTTAAGTTTTTAGTCAAGGAGCAGATATGAATCAGAGTTTTTTTCTTGATGCGTGTGTTTGTGTGTCCCAATTTAAACTACGTTACAATGGAAAGAAAAAGAATTTCTAGTTCTGAGAAATGAAAAGTATAGAATACTCAGGTCCTATTCTAACATCGCATGTCCTCCCACGTAGTCAGCTCATTAGCTTAACTGTCCTGGTCACGCTCACATGAATATCCTGACTCAAAATGCTGCCAGCACTCTTCAGAAGCAAAGTAAGTAATGTGACAATACAATCCTTTTTTTTTTTTTCTTTGAGGCGGAGTCTGGCTTTATCACCCAGGCTGGAGTGCAGTGGCATGATCTCAAGCTCACTGCAACCTCCACCTCTTGAGTTCAAGTCATTCGCCTGCCTCAGGCTCCCAAGTAGCTGGGACTAGAGGTGTGTACCACCACCCCTGGCTAATTTTTATGTTTTTAGTAGAGAGAGAGTTTCATCATGTCGCCCAGGCTGGTCTCAAACTCCTGATCTCAAGTGATCTACCCACCTCAGCCTCCCAAAGTGCTGGGTATGAGCCACCGTGCCCAGCTGATAATACACAATTTTTTAACAGGCAAAGACAGTATGTGTATAATAAACCATACAGAGTATCAAACAAGAAAGTGGAACGTAAACTTTTTTTTTTTTTTTTTTGGTATAGTGCTTCTGTTTATGAAGTACTTCTGTATCTCCAACCCTCACAGAAACCTGGCAAACCACCTGAGACACTTGCCTCCATTTACAAAGGAACTAGATTAGAGGGAGCAAGGGGCTTAGCCACAGACTAGAGAGACAGGTCACTCCCTCCCACCCCAGCTTTGCTGCCACTCAACCACAGCACCTGAGACATGCACACAGGAAGGTATGCATCAAAGACACAGCCTCACTCACAGCACATCAACACACTGTATAAGATACTTATTAACAAGGGGCCTTTTCAAAATGACACAAAGCCAATATCCCAGGACCTCTCCAGGCTTTTCTGAAATGAAACCACACAATTCTCTTAGAGCTGTTTCCCACGTGGTCAGCTTGTTAGCTTTACTTTTCTGGTCACATTCACTGAACCCACACATGTGAGGGGAAAGAAATTGAGTCCTAACCATTATCAACCCTGTGTCAGAGTGGTGCAGTCCATCACATATAACTAATAATTTGTGCTCTGGGCTTGACACAACCCATTCTGGACACTCCTCAAATCTGTGGACTGTCTCAGGCTTCAGGCTTATTCTGAAGTTGTCTCTTATCTTCCTAATATGTCCCATGATTTACAGATTTCAGTGGATACCAATATTTCTCCTTTTTTCTGTTCCATGCTCTGACTCGCTCAGTCTCTAAGTAACCTATACTTTTTAAAAATGGATTGATAACCTAAATTTTCAAATTTTCCTAAGAGTTACTGGAAACATAAATTTCATACCAACTGGTCCTAAGAACTTTATACATTTCTTGTGAGCTAACAAACTGCTCACAAAAGAAAGTGCTTCATATAACCACAAAAGCTTTAGTATACTTACTATCTAGTCTTTCAAGTCATCCATTTTTAAAAGTTATCTACTTAATTCCCTGAAACAAATCTTATTAAATAATGGTAGGAAAGCTATTTAACTTGTTGGAAATCATATCAGAGGATCTTTTTTTTATATTGTCAAGTTGAACAACATGAAAGACTAAAAAAGGAAACTGAGCCCAGAAACCCAAGATGGTTCCCTAACTCCAGCTTATTCAAATAAAAACAATTTGCTAACTCTGTTTTTTTGAGTATACATGGTTCCCCAAGTTTACTCAAGTACTGTGAACTATTATCCTATTTCATCACAAGAAACTAGGAGCAAAGCACATTACTTCACCTTTAAATAGTACACCAGAAGCTCGTTCAGAGCTGGGTCAGCATTCAGATTAACAAGGAAGCATTTATCATCCCCAACTTTGATGCCCGAAGACTGAAGAGATATTCCGAGACTCTCAAGCTGCTTCTGTCGTTCCTGTAAACGTATCAGAGAAGTATTAATTCCATAGCTATTGAGGCAGTGAGATATCCAAGCACTTACATTACAATGTTACAATAATTCAATAGCGTTGTAATTCATATACATTCTCTTAGGCTATGGCATTATAGGTTTATCGCATTTTCCCTTCTTTCCAAACTATCTAATTTTTATTCTGTTAATTCTATTTTGAAAAGTAAAGTCCATTACACATAGTAACTAACTGTACTGGTGAAGTCTGTTTTCACTCTTGAAAATACCTAACATCTTGAATTCATCTCATTTAACTCTGTATATATGAGCAAAGGTATGTGCACTTTCTTCAGCTGGGATCATTCTTTAACGCCAAGAAGGATCAGTATACTCTCCTGCTTGACATCTTCAGCGACCTCCTGCCCAGGATAAAGGCCAAACTCCCTCAATAAAGTTCACAAGGCTCTTCAATCTTGTTTCCTCTCTGGCTTCATGTCTTTTCACTCCTGTCAAACCCGGCACTGCATGAAACAAGCTCCAGGTCCTTCAAAGTGCTAAGAATGTTCTCTGGGCTGGGAGCGGTGGCTCACGTCTATAATCCCAACACTGTGGGAGGCCAAGACGGGCAGATCACTTGAGGTCGGGAGTTCAAACCAGCCTGGCCAATGTGGTGAAACCCCATCTCTACTTAACATATAAAAATTAGCCAGGTATGGTGACGGGCACTTGTAATCCCAGTTACTTGGGAAGGTGAGGCAGGAGAATCACTTGAACCCGGAGTTGGAGGCTGCAGTGAGCTGAGACCATGCCACTGCACTCTAGCTTGGGCGACAGAGTGAGACTCTGTCTCAAAAAACGTTCTCTGTGCTCTCTTTAGCTGCAGTGATTTTATACCTCTTTCTTCTACCTGGAGTAGACGTGTCCTACTTGGTAACTGTTTACTGGGTCATTTCTCTCACACGGGACTGAGGGCTGTATGGGCATGGATCCTATCTTATGTACTGTTGTGCTCCCAGCACTTAGCACAGGGAAGGATACACAGCAAGCACGCGAAACATCAGTGTGGCGAATTCATCCCAAAACCAGCAAACTTGCATATGCACTCAAGCACTGGTTTCATAATATGGGCCTTTCCTTTTTTTGTGCCTGTCTCTGAACCCGTACAATATACAAACATCTGTACATGATAAGGGGATAGGTGTGGATCTCACAACCAGATGCTCTGTATGAGGGTAGTCAGGAGTGGAGAGGGCATCTTCAACTATGGGTAAAGAGCAAGTAGCAGTAAGTCAATTACCCAAGACCTCTGATTCTGGGGGAAGACAAGACAAAACAGGTCATTTAGCTAGGGCTGCACAGTAAGTTTGCAGCGTAATTAAAATCAAGCTTTACAATAAGAGACAATGTGATATAGTAGATATAGCACTGGAATTAGACGATACTCATCTTGAGTTCTGTTTATGCAAAAATATGACTGAGCATACAACACTAAAAGACAATCTTTTTTCTTGAGAGCCTTACAAACACATTGGCCACGAAAACTACACATAACGATTAAAGGATGGTGACGGACTGCAGGATGTGTGGGTCAAAGGGGGCGGACAGGCTGCAGAGAATTCTGTGGCAGGGGCGTCCGAGGGCCGGCACCCCACAGCAAGATGTCACAGAGCCTGGAGGACCCATAGTGAGTCTGGATGACTTTCAACCACCCCCAAAATGATGCGAGAAGTCTTTCAAAAAGAAATTAATTGAATTCAGTTTGCCCGGAATTTCCCAAATTTATCTGCCCATGGATCACGTCAGCTGACGTGTCTCCAGTCACCTTCCAGAAGACTTATTAATGCTTTGTGGCTCTACTATCAGAAATAGATTTTGGAAGATATCAGTTTGGACCAGGAAGAGGTAAGTGATCAAGAGACCAGGTTTTTTCTTTTCTTTTCCTTTTTTTTTTTTTTTTTTTGAGATGGAATCTCGCTCCGTTGCCCAGGCTGGAGTGCAGTGGCGCAATCTCGGCTTACTTGCAACCTCCACCTCCCGGATTCAAGTGATTCTCCTGCCTTAGCCTCCTGAGTAGCTGGGATTACAGGCATGCACCACCACACCCGGCTAATTTTTATATTTTTAGTATAGACAGGTTTCACCATGTTGGTCAGGCTGCTCTCAAACTCTTGACCTCAGGTGGTCCACCCACCTCAGCCTCCCAAAGTGTTAGGATTACAGGCATGAACCACTGCGTCCGGCCATGACCAGGTATTTTCAGTGAGAGAAGAAAAACATTCAACAGCACTAAAGCCTGGGGGCTCTGGAAGGTAAGGCACTGAAGGAGCTGTTGAATAAAATCAGGCAGGAGAGCGGAAAAGGGAAGACGCCCAGACGAAGCTCCCTGAAATGCCGGCTCACTTAGACCTGCCCTGTTTTCTATCAGCACAACGACTCGTCACAACCAATGTTTACTGTTGGAGCTGCTCAGAAGGGCTCAAAGTCGCTCCCAAATTAAACAAGTATTGGAATGACTTATAATTTATAAAAAAAACACACAGATATATGTAATGAGAAACAGTTCATATATGGATCCCTTCTCTGTAATTTGAGAGATATGTTTTAAGATAAGCCAATGCAGGGACACGGATAAACTACGCTGGGCACATCATAATCTTTAGAGAAGCCAGGTAATGAGTACCTGTAGATCTCGTATACTTTTCTCTAATTTTTATCTACTTTGAAAATGTCTGCAACAAAAATGTTTTTAAAATCTATTTTAATCCCAGTCTGCGTTAATGTGACATCTACTTTATGCTAAGTAACAACAGTACTATCCTATAACTGACACATACGTTGATTTTGGGACAGCACATTTAAAGATGGAGTCTACTGAGTGAAAACAGATGGAACAAGTTCTGTATATTCTCTGATGCAAGGAACAGTTAAAAACATCAGGGAATTTTAACTTAGAAAAGGAAGCGGAAGAGGCAGAGATGACTTTAAACAGATGAATAACTTGGGTAATAACAGTCCCTATCTTGTAAGACTACTGAGAGGATTACATAAAGTACTGAAGTTGAAAGTGCTTAGCATAGGGCTCAAGACATAAGTGTAGCCAATAAACGATGGCATTACTGTCATCATCAGTTACTGTATATGGGTAGGACACTTACTCTCTTCGCTACAGAAGAACAAACTAGTGAGTAGAAATCAAAGAAAAAAAGACAGATTCAATCGCTACGATTGTTCACCAAGAGACTGTTAGATGGAGTCCTGAGCTTCACATTACCATATATATTTCTAAAATAGAAGCTGTATAATCATGAAATAGGAAAGCCACAGTGTAAATCTAGTATTAGGTAGACAAGACTTTTTCTCCCAATGCTAAACTAGATCTTCCTAGACTGACACTAATGTGCCCATCTTAAGATTTCTTTTTTTTTTTTTTTAATTTTGAATGAAGTCTTGCTCTGTTGCCCAGGGTGGAGTACAGTGGTGCCATCTCAGCTCACTGCAACCTCTGCCTCCTAGGTTCAAGTGATTCTCCTGCCTCAGCCTCCCAAGTAGCTAGGACTACAGGTTTGTACCACCATACCCAGCTTTTTTTTAAGTAGAGACCGTGTTTCTCCATGTTGGCCAGGCTGGTCTGTAACTCCTGACCTCAGGTGATCCACCTGTCTTGGCCTTCCAAAGTGCTGGGATTACAGGTGTGAGCCACCATGCTTGGCCACTACTCTAAGATTTTGTCACTATCTCTGTTACTAGAAAATGGTGAGAGACGGTCACCTCAGATTTAGGAATTTCATGTTCTTTTCACTGAGTTTTCATATGAAACCAAGAAGTTCATGGAGTAATATCTATTACCAGTATTTTTTTCTTGGCCACACGCACTAGATTGAGTAATTCTGTAATTTCAGGAAGTTCCTTAGGTCGCCAAAGAACTTAACAGAATGGGGTGTTAAGAGCCAGAGGCTACAAAGGAGTTATTTCATAATTTTTTAAAAAGATTACTGACACTAAAAAATTATTTCTTACATAAACAATCAAGTGCAATTATATCCTGTTTATCCTTCAAATTAATTTTGCAAAGTACAGATTCTCTTAGCTCCAGATTCCTAATGATAGTGCGAGATTTGCCATCAGCCAAGCTGAAGATCAGAAAGGAGGCAGAAATACCATGTGTCCCACCGTGAAAACTACCGTGAGGTTTCATGTGCTTCAACAGTCAGGAAACACAAACCTGTGCAATCTCCTCCGTTTTCCTTAATTTCTCCTCCCAGGTCACAGTCATTTCCTGGATTAGCTTCTCAGATTCTTCCAGCCGGTCCTTTAGCTCTGGAGATTTCATTGCCTACAAGCAAAACGTTTACTTCATGAAATGTCTGGACGACGCCCTGGAAAAAGGAGTGGCCAAAATCTAAAAGGACCAAAGTAACAACCTGCCTCCTCTGGGCTGAATGTCATGCTGAGGTCTGATATCTACCTGAACCATAATGACTGACCTTGCTGGGCCCAGCACCACAAATGTTCTGAGGACCACAGCCTCATCCAATTATCCAAAACACACCCAAAAGGAAGACTTTTTCTTTTCTGCCACTTTATTGCGAAGATACAATTACATTTAAGGATGCAAAAATATAAAGCTAGTAAGGATTTATTTTTTAAATGCCAATAGGTTATACATCTTGACTCAGACACGTAATTCATTCTAGCCGTTACTGATGACTTCAGGAATTGATTCACAGATATACAGACTAAATGTGAACGTGCTGCAAACTGGATAGTGTTATTAACATCAAGGAGACAACAAAGTTTCTTCATGGACTGTAAAGTTATGCCTATAAAAACAGGATGAAATTCCACAGGTAAAAAAACGATCAAGATAATAATCTTGACCATGTCTCTTACTGATTTATTCCTAGAAAACAGGTATGAAAAAGAAGGCAAACTCCAGAAATAGCCCCACAGTGTGGAGTAACTGTGGGAAGAGAAATGATAATGAAAGCAGGAATCCTGAATCTGATATTTCATTCCACTTTCCCAGGAGGATGAGCATTTGGGTTGCAGGTCAGAGTTGTATGGGTTTTCAAACCTATTAACGCAACATTATCCATTATAGAATACACAGAAGACAGCTGTAATAGAGTACCACTAAATACATGGGTACGTACTTCTACCACAAAATATTTTCTACAAACATAATTAACCCACAACATGGAAAAGCTAGATTATGAAGGTGTGGAAGACTCAAGATTTTCATTCTGGCTTCTACCAGGTAACAAATGAGATTCAAAAACATCCTGCTTGCCATCATTTTCTGCACAAAAATTAAATTACATACGCATGGTCTCCAGCATCTCTCTCTTCCTCTCCCTTATTATATTATACCTCTCTCTTTTGTCTGCCACCTGAATGGAAATGCAAACATTTTCCCAATTCTCTTTATCTGCTCCTATTCAATCTTTTTAACACCTGTAAGAACTCTTTGGATTCCTTTATTTATTACTCATCTCAAAGTTCTCTTGCTGTAAGAAATTCACAAATTTTAAGTAGAGTCCTCTCCACTCACAGCCCAGGGGAAGAAAACTCAAGCTCTCGCCTGGCTCCCCCTTCTGGACTCACAGGGACGCGCAGTTTTGCATCGTACCTCTGCTTTGGTCAGCTGCTCTCGGAGTTTCTCAACTTCTTCCCGGAGATCCCGGATAATTCGGGCATTAGGGTCCTCATTCACCACAGCGTGGTTAACGATGTGCTTGGCTCGATCTGCATACCTCAGCGTTGAGAGCGTTTCATCATAGTTATCTGCTGCAGGACTCACAGTAGCCACCATGGCCGTCTTGCTGTTACCTCCAAGGCTGTCCTAAGGAGAAGAAAGAAAGTTGAGTAGCATTTTAAAGTCGGAAGAACACATCATATGAGAAATGTGAAATCAGAAACAGTGAACAAATTTCGCCAGCTCAAACATGTTCAGCGACAGAGCGAGGGCCGAAAGGCAGGTGTACTGACTCCAGTACTGTGCTGTTTTTCTCTGCCAAGCTATGCTACTAAAACGAGGGAGTTTCAGCCTTTGACAAAGGCCAGGGAAATGTCATGAAAAATACCTTTATTTCAGTTTCACAAAAATTAATCCTAAATTAATGTGTCTTATTTTATAGGTAAGATGATACCACAAGTAAACAGACTACTCAGAATAAAAAAGGACTCCTTACATGCCTCCAAACCTTTGGAAGAGTAACAAGGATGATACTTACTTGACAACCCCTCCACCACCCTCTGTACTGGGAGTCTCTGTGAAGCCTAATGAAGGCTCAGAAAGTTGCTGTTACAAGCCACGAAGCACCTTGTAAAGTTTTTAAAACATAAGGTACAATTACGGTCTTAGAAAAACATGTTAAACTTCATTTTCTTCACACTGATAGTACATCAGAAGCTACTAAGGTTTTAAGTTCTAAATAAGCACGTCCACCATTCAGACAGTGGTCCTAAGAAGACAGCCTCTCTTCAAGACACTCAAACTGCTAAGTACAGTCAAATGGCTTTAGGATTGACTAGCTTCCAACCGATTGAAAAAACAACCCTCTCTAGAGAACATTAAAAATGGTGAGATGCAACTCAAGTACAAAGCTAGACTTGGGACATTAAGCCCACGGCGCTCTGCTGCACCACAGACAAGGCTGCGTACCGGCTACCCTCCTGGTGCCCACACCTGGTACCCTCCCCTTCTGCTGAGTGTGGCCAGGACTTATGTATTGGTCTCTAAGGAACAAAAGTGATGGCATGTCACTTGTAAGGGTAGATTTAAAGAAGATGGTGGCTTCTGACTTGGGTGCTTTCCTTCACTCTGGGGGAAACGTGCTTCCGTGAGTGAGACCGCCCTAGGAAGCAAGGCCCACAGCAGTCAGTTTGGAAGCAGATCTTCTGGACCCTGCCAAGCACCAACCACGTAAGTGAGCAGACACCCCCCCGCACCAGTCATGCCTTGAGATGATGATAACAGCAGCACCCCGCCCCCATCCCCGACACTTTAATTACAACCCAGGCCAGACATCCCAGCTAGAGCCACTTCGTTAAGCCGCACGCACCCAGAGTCCTGACCTATGGAAACCCTGAGACAATAAATGACTTGTTTCGCGCTGTTCCATTCTGGGGGTGATCTGTTACAAGCAACAGATAAGTACTCATACACCAACCCAGGCTGAGATGAATCATCAAAGCAAACAAACAGAAAGAGTGAATACTCTGCAGTAACAGAAAGTCACTGAATGACAGACTCTCAAGATTAGAGGGAACACTCCAACAGACCAGTAACGGGGAATTCACCAGGGCATGAGAAAACAAAACTCCTTTGGGGCGACATTAACCTATGGGCAACTCCTACTTTGGAAGATACAAAGCCTTTCCATTCTTATTACATATAAAATGTGTTGGAACCATCTGTGATTTCCCCAGTATTTGTGCACACACTTCATTTACTTAGGTCTCCACCTTTTGTGAGATCAATTTATCACACAGTCTGGTTTTATCGACAAAAAAAAACAGGTTTGTTCGACAATGGAGGTTAATGTGGCACTCTGCCTAAAAATCCAGAACTGGTAAGTTGAACAGTATCCTAGCCCAGCTGGATTCTGCCTTCAAGCCCAACATGATTTCCACTCCCCCACGGCTGCCCACAGTACATATTTGATAACACAGAGAAAGTTCAGACCTGGGATTCAGTAAGATGACCTGACATCTTTCCAAATTACCTTGCCCTAGTTTCAGAAACAAAGTGATTCCTAAGGTTTTGCTAAAAGTTCAGCATTATTACAGACAATATATCCCTTATTCATATACCAGCGGAAGTTCGGTTTTCCACAGAACACATAATTATACTGATGGAGAAAATATAATCTAGTGCATGACACAGAAGGAACTACATACAACTACTTTGGACTTTAGGAAGTCAAAGCCATGACTGTTTGCTTCACTCTTCCCTTCTAGACATTCATCTCACATAGCTGGTGCCCCAGATTTGGCAACTTTGAGAAAAATTTCACGAAGAGTCCCCTGCACATGAATGAAATTCAAATGTGACACAACAAGAGTGCAGGAGTTCAATCTCATTGCAGTTTGGTTGGTTCGCTAGCAGCATCACACTGCCCTCTGAGAACCACCACACATGGCCAGCCCACGTCAACAGCAAATGCTATCAGTTGAAAGGGGATTTGTCACAATAATTACCAAAGGAGAAAAGCATGTATATTGTGCTTCAATTTATGCTGAGAAAAGGAAACCTGGCAAATAAAAAATGCTTGATATTTTAAAAGCCCTTGTTCATGGAACAACAATACCCTTATGTTAAAAATGACCTCATGCCATCAGCAAAAAGGAAATCGCAACAAAAGAACTGGCACTCATTCAAGGAGAAAGTAGAACGTGTCTTGTTTACTCGGTAATTGTTTAATTAGGCAAATCAGACTAGGTTTGTCTCAAAGGTGGCAACTGCAAATTAAAAAGACACAGGAAAGAATTTACTTTTGGAAGTCAGAATTTTTAAAAGCTGAAAGAACTCTGTGAAGACATACAATAAAGTTATTTCATTTTACAGATGAGAAAGTGAGAGCCAGGAAAATAACAGACATTTCAGAGGTCACGGAGCTGGTTCAGAACAAGGCTGAAATTACTTATTCCTTCGACTCTTCCTGGAGCTCACCGTCCAGGGTGGATGCAGGTAAGCAAACACTATATAATGGGAACTAGATGATAGAAACAAATACAATATGGTCAGAAACAAACAGCAGAGAGCCAACTCTTGAAAGGTTAAGGAAGACTCACAGAAATTGACACTGGAGACCCAAAGATAGAGAAGCATTACCCAGGTAAAGGCAGAGGGGAGAGAAGGGAGGAGAGACTGAAGAGATGGGAGGGGAAAGCATGTTCCAAGTTAAATAGGACTAAAGTCCTAGAGGTAAGACAACACTCATCACTTAGCTAGAATTCGTAATACCAAGAGGCACAGGATGAACAATAAAAAGTCAAGGGGGTCAGCTCACGGAGGACCTTGTAAGTCACACACCATTTAAGAATTTGGACTCCATGGCTGGGTGTGGCGACTCGCACCTGTAATCCCAGCACTTTGTGAGGCTGAGGCTGGAGGATCCCTTGAGTCCAAAAGTTCAAGACCAGCCTGGCCAACATAGTGAGATCCCATTTATACAGAAAAGGAAAAAAGAATTTGGACTTTATCATAAGGGCCTATGGACAATTACTTAAGAGACTGAGGGTTAAGAACATTAATTTAGAAAGATGTTCCAACCTAACCAGGGAGAAAGGACTGGACTAAGAAATCTCAAGGGAAATGACTGTCATACAGCCAACAGATGAAAATGGCCATCATTAGCGAGGTGGTGGTAGGAATGAAAAGAGGGGGATGAGTTAGAAAGGTACTCATTAGCTGAGCACTCATTACCAGACGTTACTTCGTGTTAAGAGGCCCACATTTAGACGGTTATTCAGAGGACCAAAATTCATCTTAATGTGAAACAGTTCTCCACTGACCACTTAGCGAACGCATAGCCCTCATTTAATGGTTGTTCTATCCTCCCTGGGAGAAGAGCACTCACATCCATCCTGGACCAAATCGCCAAGAAGAGCTGCAGCTTCTCTCATTCTCAGATGTCACATGCATTAAGAGCACAACACAATTACAATGCAAACACAAGGAAAAAAAAAAAAAAAGCCCTGTGAAACTGAAAATATTATAGAAGATGAGCAATTTTACAAGTTCAGTGGAAATTATGTTGGAGAATACAGGAAGTATGCGTATGCCAAACGAGGATCCAGGTGACTCAGACTAGGAATTTAAGAAGGAAAAAGCAACAGGGGCCTCAACCCACTTTAAAGGAAAAGGATCTGCACTTCAAGCAGTTTGGAGAAGGTTCTGGGAAAACCGCTTAAGCTCTGGAACATGTTTTGCAAAAAATGCCCCTATTCACGATCTTCTGTGAAGGTCAAATGATGCAAAAAAAAAAAAGAACATACACATTTTTTCTTTTCTTTTCTTTTTTTTTTTTTGAGACAGAGTCTTGTTCTGTCACCCAGGCTGGAGAATAGTGGCATGGTGTCAGCTCACCACAACCTCTACCTCCTGGGTTCAAGCAATTCTCCTGCCTCAGCCTCCCAAGTAGCTGGGATTACAGGTACGTGCCACCACTCCCAGCTAATTCTTGTATTTTTAGTAGAGATGGGGTTTCGCCATGTTGGCCAGGCTGGTCTCAAACTCCTGTCCTCAGGTGATCTGTCTGCCTCAGCCTCCCAAAGTGCTGGGATTATAGGCATGAGCCAGCCATCATGCCCAGCTAAATCACACACACACACACACACACACACACACACACACACACACACACACACATTTTTTTTTTTTTTGAGACAGAGTTTCGCTCTTGTTACCCAGGCAGGAGTGCAATGGTGCGATCTTGGCTCACCACAACGTCCGCCTCCTGGGTTCAGGCAATTCTCTTGCCTCAGCTTCCTGAGTAGCTGGGATTACAGGCACGTGCCACCATGCCTAGCTGATTTTTTGTATATTTAGTAAAGACGGGGTTTCACCACGTTGACCAGGATGATCTTGATCTCTTGACCTCTTGATCCACCCACCTCGGCCTCCCAAAGTGCTGGGAATACAGGCGTGAGCCACCGCGACCGGCCCAAATCACATATATTTTTAACGAAAAAATCATGACAAATATCCAGCAAACACTTGACTTATTTTTAACACATAAAAGTTGCAATTATAACCTAAATTAACTAAACAGCAAATTAAGCGAGCTTTTAAAAAATGCTTTTGGTTTCATTCTTTAAGTACTATGAACAATTTTTTTCATTATTTTCTATCAAAGGCTGGTAAACATCAAGTCAGTATCCTTCTAATGAAAAACAACCTTTGATAAGAAGAGCACAGCCTTGGCAAAAAAACAGCTGCACAGTTAAAGTCAGTGCTGATTCCAATCCCGATCCTGACATTCATTAGTTCTGTACCCTCTGTCTCATCTGACCACTGGGAACACCACCCTTGCCCTTCTGAGAAGGAAATGAGACAATGTCCATGAAGCCCTTGGCACAGCACCAGATACTCCTGCAGCAGGTGCTCCCGGCCTCCAGCCCAATGAGGCCACTCCACGACCACCCATGCCATTTTCACTATGTCGATTAACAAAAGATACTTCTTGTGGTTGTTTTAAATGGACTCACGCAGCAATACTGAAACAAGGATCAGGAAATGTTTCTGTGGAAAGTCTGAGGAAGAAGTATCTTATTAAGATGTCTTCTAGAGACCAGCCATGGTGACTCTTAACTGTAATCCCGGCACTTTCGAAGGCTGAGGCAGAAGAATGCTTAAGCCCAGGAGTTCAAAACCAGCCTAGGCAACATAGCAAGACCTCATCACTACTAAAAGTTAAAAAAAAAAAAAAAAAAAAAAAAAAAAAACGATTAGCCAGGCATGGTGGCGCATGCCTTTAGTCCCAACTACTCAAGGAGGCTGATGTGGAAGGATCACCTGAGTCCAGGAGCTCCACATTGTAATGAGTTATGACTGCACCACTGCACTCCAGTCTGGGCAACTGAGACATTCTAGCTGGGGTGGGCGGGTGGGTGGGGAGGAAAAAAGACTTCTTCTATAAAAAAACAAATTTCTGGCCAGTCATAATGGCGCATGCCTGTAATCCCAGCACTTCAGGAGGCTGAGGCGGGTGGAAAACTTGAGGTCAGGAGTTCAAGACCAGCCTGGTCAACACAGCGAAACCCCATCTCTATTAAAAATTAGCCAAGGATGGCAGCATGAGCCTGTATGTAATCCCAGCTACTCGGGAGGCTGAGGCAGAAGAATCACTTGAACCAGGAGGTGGAGGTTGCAGTGAGCTGAGATCGTGCCATTACACTCCATGGTTACCTTTTACGATAAGAGCACCTAAAATATATTCTCTTGGCAAATTTTTTTGTATACAATACAGTGTTATTAACTACAGTCCTTACACTGCCCATCAGATCTCTAGACTTATTATCCTATATAAATGCAAGTTTATTCACTCATTTTTAAAGATATCTATTTACTCTATCATTTTAATGGCTTTTGTGAGAAAGGATTATATTCATCCTCCAAAGTCTTGAATTTTGTTTGCTTGTTTTTCTAATTATTCTACAGAAAAAAACTACAAAATATTTTTGTTAGTCTTGCAGAAGTAGAAGTGCTTATGCTGTTTGAGACAGAAGGAAAAGTAAATTTATTTTTTTTTAGTTAGGGTAAAAACACTGAGTTATTTAGTTATGTAGACTGACATCAGTGATTCTAATAACAAAATCTGAGTAAAAATGTTCTACTTTAAAAGACTGAAAGTTAGAATTGTCTTTATGATGAATCGAATTCTTTTAGTCTTGTTCCTAATAATTATCTCTTATTATCTGATGTTCGTGAGGTTGCATGAAGAACCTTTACAAGGAGTTTTAATTATCACAATTTGTTTACACTTTTATTTAAATTTTAACAGTACTGCATTTTGGTCAAAGGAAGTAATCAGTTTTCTACTGTGGCAAATTTATTGAATTTTAGCATTTTATTTAAGAAAGAACACACTGACATTTATGCAAATAATGTTTTATTTTAACAAAACATATTCAAATAGTGCCCGGAGTTTTGAATTTAAAAAATTGAATACTAGTAACCCTTGAGAGGAGGTAGAAACCAGGAGAAACCCCTACATTGTTTCACAAAGGCCATTTTCTAATCATACTATGGACTAAATCAGTAACTGTGTCCTCTACCAAGCTACTGGGGTGGCCCATGTTGAACTCATCTTAATATTTTCAACCCCTAATGCAAGGCATGCCAAGTGCTCAACAAATTCTTGATCAATAAGAAAATAAAGCATCACAAAACTGAACAGCGTGCATGAAATTACTTCTCCATTTTAAAAATAGAAAACAAGTATTAAAGGATTTAGTCAGGTGACACCTCTATAAAAGGGTTAAACTGTCATTGCAACTTACATCCGCTAATTCCCAGTCTGATATCCAACTCACCACACCAACTTATGAAGACTAAAGGCACCCTAGAAGGCTGGCGGAAGCTGCCAAGTGTCTTTTTTAACCAAACTCCTATTACACATTATCACTGTCTCTGCCATGGATCTATCACAAACTCATGTTCTAACGTTGTGTGTGCACATCTTATCTCCCTTGTGAGCTACAGAAGGCAAGAAGTGCGCTCTGTCTTTCTGTGTTTAAAATGGAGCATGTGTTCTCCTCCTCCCACTGGACGTTGGCTTTTTTCTTTCTCACTTCCATTGCTCTTCCATGCTGAATCCATTCATCAATGAATGACTGTATGCCCTACTCTGCAGCCTCTAACAACAGAACTACCTAATGTAGATGATGGGGTGATAGATGCAGCAAACCACCATGGCATGTCTGTAGCTACGTAACAAACCTGCACTTTCTGCACCTGTACCCCAGATCTTAAAGTACAATAAATAAATATTTAAAAAAAAAAAAAGAAGCCAAAAGCAATAAAGCCATCATGAATAAAGCTAAACAGAAAGCAAGGTCTGAATGTCCTGAAGTTAAAGAGAAAACAAGCTCCAAAATATCAGCCCAACAAAAGGGTCTATGGAAGGCCAGGGTGGCCCAGTTGAGCATGGGGCCAGCGGAGGCTCCTCCTCCATGACTCAGGCAGCAGTCAGATTCACACGAGGCCCTTTCTCTACTCCCCCAAATTTCCAGAAGCAATCATGTGATTCCACATGCACCCAGCAACCCCGCTGCATCCAAGTTCCAGTAAGCTTGGTTGTGAATTGCTAGGAAAAAAAACCCTATGTTTATTCCATCAAAAATGTCATTACCATAAGAGCCTAATAATTATACATTTGCCCACCGATGGAGGACACGACACCTGGAAGGGATTAGCAATCTACTCTTTTTTCTTCCTTCTTGCCAACCACCAAAAGTATGCCGGGAAGAAAAAAAGAAAAACTTACTTTGAGCAGCCAAGTGAGAACTGAGTCACGATACGGAACGAATTTATTCTTGTTTTTGCCAGCACTCTGATCTGCAAGGGCTGAGATAACCAGGCCGAGGGTGGTGAGGGACCTGCACAGTGCAGCAAACCGAAATAATGACAAAAATGGAAGCTATCAAATGTCACAGTTTAGCACAAAGATTGAACACCAAGATGCCCTGGACCTGCATGTGAAAAGGACCCTGTCAGCATTTTGCCACTCAGTTCAAAAGCACAAAACTTGAAATAGCTCTTTTCTCCCAATACTGCTATAAGCAATAAAAACGCTTAGCCCAGTATTTTTTAGTACATAAAAACGGGAGCTGTAAATCTTCAAGTCAAGGTAACACAAAAACCATGTATCTTTAAGAAAGGAAGGCAGAAACACAATAATTAAACCACAGGACAAACGAAAATTGTACATATGAGCTTCAATAGCAGGACAGCATCTGTGTGACGGTGCTCTGTCATCTCCATTTGCTTATGACTCCTATGTGTCCTTCTGGGAGCCACAAACACAGAAAAGCTTCCTACCCATAATGAGCTAACAATTTAGCTTGAGAGAGAAAATTTAACCCTATGAAGGAACTGGTAAACTAAATATTACTTCATAAAGTCTTAGCTTCTTGGACTTGGGACAACTCCGGCAGTGTTTATAAAAGGAAAAGCTCAATGTGGTTAGTGCATGTTTCTCCAAAGAGCATCACACAGGTCAAGATCAGCAGCTCCACTCCGAGAGATCAACTACCTTTTGATCTTCTCTATAGCTTAGACCAGTGGTTATCACCTGGAGGGTGACTGTGTCCCCACAAGGAACAGCCATTGAGAGTGAGGTCAGCTTGACTTAACTAGGGGTGCGGGGAGAGGTGGCGGCTACTACCGCCATCTAGTGGGGAGAAGCCAGGGATGCAGCTAGACACTGCAAAGCACAGATCACCCCTCCCATGAAAAGAATTACCCAACCCAAAAGGGCAATAGGGTCACCACTCAGAAACCCTGACCTGACTGAAGCTGTGCTCTTCGGCCCCATCAGGCATCTCAACAAAATCTAAAATGAGCCCAGGCCCACTGAAAACACCAGAAAAAAATTCCAAATCACCTTGTTATTTTAATAACCACAGATATTCCCCTATTGGCTATTAAATCAATAAAGCAATAAAAATAAGCTTCGAGCACTTACTTGTTTATGTTGCTCCCTTCCTTCAGCCTGTCCCCTGCAGCACCGGTCTTCGTTGCTCGTTCACTGCCAGCTAAATCCACCAGGCTGAGTTTGCTCACTTTCTCTCCAGATGTCTACAAGGAAGTCAATCAACACTAAGAAACAGGAACACAGGGCCAGGCATGGTGGCTCACGCCTGTTATCTCAGAACTTGGGAAGGACAAGAAAGAAGAAGCACCTGAGCCCAGGATTTCAAGAACAGCCTGGGCAACACAATAAGATCCTCTCTCCACAAAAAATTTAAAAAAAACAGCTGGCCATGGTGGTATGTGCCTATAGTCCCAGCTACTTGGGAAGCTGAGGTGGGAGGTCACTTGAGCCCAGAAGTTCCAGAGTATAGTGAAACTGATAGTGCAGTCATATAGCTCCATCGCTGTATGACTGCATCTCTGAATTCCAACCTGAGCGACAGAGACTCTGTCTCTTAAAGAACAATACAGGGCGGGTGCGGTGGCTCACACCTGTAATCCCAGCACTTTGGGAGGCAGAGGCAAGCAGATCACCTGAGGTCAGGAGATCAAGACTAGCTTGACCAACATGGAGAAACCCCGCCTTTACCAAAAATACAAAATTAGCCAGGCGTGGTGGTGCATCTGTAATCCCAGCTACTTGGGAGGCTGAGGCAGGAGAATCACTTGAACCTGGGAGGCAGAGGTTGCGGTGAGCCAAGATTGCACCACAGCACTCCAGCCTGGGAAACAAGAGTGAAACTCCAACTCCCCCACCAAAAAAAAAAAAAAAAACACACACACACACACACAAAAAGCAGTTCTGTCACAACTAAATGGATTTATGATGTAAACCCTTTTATTAAAAGTATTTACTCTTACTTCAGTTGGGCACGGTGGCTCATGCCTGTAATCCCAGCACTTTGGAAGGCTGAGGTGGGCAAACCATAAGGTCAGGAGATTGAGACTATCCTGGCTAACACAGTGAAACCCAATCTCTATTAAAAAATATAAAAAATTACCCAGGCGTGGTGGCACACGCCTATAGTCCCAGCTACTTGGGAGGCTGAGGCAGGAGAATTGCTTGAACCCAGGAGGCAGAGGTTGCAGTGAGCCGAGATTGCGCCATTACATTCCAGCCTGGGCAACAAGAGTGAAACTCCATCTCAAAAAAGAAAAAGTACAAAAAGCAGTTCTGTCACAACTAAATAAATTTATGATGTAAACCCTTTATTGTAAGTATTTACTGCTACTGCAGTCGGGCACAGTGGTTCATGCCTGTAATCCCAGCACTTTGGGATGCTGAGGCGGGCGAATCATGAGGTCAGGAGATTAAGACTATCCTGGCTAACACAGTGACACTCCGTCTCTACTAAAAAATATAAAAAAGTACCCAGGCGTGGTGGCACACACCTATAGTCCCAGCTATTTGGGAGGCTGAGGCAGGAGAATCGCTTGAACCAAGGAGGCAGAGGTTGCGGTGAGCTGACATTAGGCCACTGTACTCCAACCTGGGTGACAGAGTAAGACTCCATCTCAAAAAAAAAAAAAGTATTTACTGTTGCTTTAAAATTATTTTGTGCTGCTATAACACACTGTAAGAAACTCTTACAATCTAATGATGGAGACACAGAAAATTTATAAAATGAAAGCTAATTATCTCAGAAACATAGTGCCTCCAAAATGGGCCATTTTGAAGGGCGCCCAACAAAATTTCCAGAGCAGTATATAAAAGTATTTCCAAGATTTAAATTTTACTATTAGAAACTGTGTTTAAAATTTCATGAATATTTATCAATAATCCTGAGACAAAATGCTTGCAATTCTGACATAAAAATTTAATCTGACCTTTATATAACAGAAGAATCCCTCAAAATCTCAGAACATTTTCTATTATGTACTCCTTATTCTTATATAATTCTATTTTACTTCATGTCAGGGGTGAGATTCACATCTTTTTCTTGTTAAGATACTATATACATACAGATAACACAGATATCTTTATCAAAGTGTTTTCTTATCAAGCACATAATGTAACATACTTTATACTTCAGTAACAATAAAAGAAATGCAGGAAACCAACAGCAAAATCTGTAGATTGGATCATTTTTAAAACTTTCCTTTAAAATAGACGTTTATTTCCATAAATAAACATGCTGTTAACGAAAGGATATTCAGCGTCCCAAGTCAAAAATACTTTGTTTTTTTTTAAAAAGTATTCAGTATGTTTTTTGTTTTATGGCGAAAAGGAAATAAGAAACAAAGAACTTTTTGTTGTTACACTAATCTTGCTGTGATGGTAAAAGGAGAAAAATATGCTTTCAGCAGATGAAAATCCTGCCAAAATACAGCACTCTGCCAGGGTGATTATTTTACCTTCTGGTATTTGAAATGGACACACTAGGGGGTAGACATCATAATAAAGTAAGTAAAATTCACATAAAAAGAGGGAAAACGCAAATATACTAGGCAACAGAGAGGTCTGCAATGTGGCAGAGGCATATATATCTCTGATTGGGTTTATCTTCCTAAGATTCAAAGCCAAACACTCAAAAAGTTCTTCTACAGAAGTGGGTGATTTTATAGTACCATTTTCTGAGTGTCACTTATTCCAATAGTGTTTCACAGAAGGCAACACTGCAAAAGAACCTCCGCTAAATCAGCTAGTTTTTTTGTTGTTGTTGTTTTGTTTTTTTGTTTTTGTTTTTTTTTTGATACAGGGTCTTGCTCCGTTGTCTAGTACAGTGGGGTAATCACAACTCACTGCAGCCTCAAATTCCTGGGCTCAACCGACCCTCCCACCTCAGCCTCCCTACGCTAGGTCTATGGGCATGAACCACCCACACCACACATGCTAATTTTTAGATTTTCTGTAGAAATGGAGTCTCACTATGTTACCAGACTGCCTGGGCTCAAGCAATCCTCCCGCTATGGCCTCCCAAAGTGCTGGGATTGCAGGTGTGAGGCACAGTGCCTGGGCAAGGAAGAGCACTACCACTGGCTCATGCAGTTATCCATCACAGTTTAAAACACAAAAGCTGCTGGGACAGAGACACTGGGCCACCGGTGCACTTAACTTCTGCTCCACCTTCCTTTAGTGGGAGCGGGTGGGGAGCTTAAAGCCACATTTCTCAGACTCCCTGGCAGCCTGGGCTCAGGATACACCTGCTAGAGGCTGGAAAGCAGAAGTAGAGCAGAGGCCGCCCGCTGCCCCTTTCTGGCTTTTTCTGTTGGCAGAGGGACCGGGGAAACACAAGCACATGCTCCAGCTCCCAGGGTGCTACGAGACAGCAGCATGGACAGAAGCGACGTCTCTCTTCTTGCTTTCTGGATCACAGCTACGGGTATGCCTGGAACTCAGAGTTCTACAGGTGTCCTCAGAGGTGGCACTGCCCCAGTAGCCAGATGTGTACTGTTCGGACAGTTATTCCTCAAGAGGTAGTCTAGAACCCAGATGTCCCAACAATCCCAAATCACCTGCTTCCCTACATGAAATCCCTTTCTGCTGAGCTAGAGTGGCTTGTTTCTTGTCCAGAGTCCTCATGGATACACAAGTCTAGCCATGACTTTAATTCATCTAACACCTGAAGAGGAAAAAAATAAACCACCATCCACTTTAGAAATGTAGAAACAGGTCATACATAGGAACACCTACCCCAGACTTCACATCGTAGAGTGTGTGTGTGAGGGTGATTTTGAAAACTGCATGGGATCGGCTACTCTCCTCGTTCATGTTGGTTGCAGCGACAGTGCGAGATTTGTTACCCTCAGACATCAACGACTCAATATCCTAAGTGGAAACAAGCCATAGGCCCACGTGTCATTCCCTGTGTAATACACACTAAAACTCTGCTATACCACGAAATGCATTATAAATTTTGCTACTTAGTCAACGACATTTGGAGTTAAAAACACTTTGTTTCTCAATGAATGTTGAGCCCCTGGGAGTACAAGAGCCAATACTGTCTCTGAAAACTCAAAAAAAAGTACATCATTTGCTACAGGTATAGAAGTGGCAGCTTCGGCTTAAAGTCCAGAAGCTGCAGCTGTTCATCTGCACACAAGATGAACAACTATGACATGCCAGCCCCCATCTAATACAGAAATTTGAAAAAACTTAATACAGAAGCAATACAAATTTATTGTTAAAAAAATTAGATTACACAAAGAAGCACGCAACTAACTTCTGTTATCTGTCCCTTCATCCAGACCTATCACCGACTACCACTATCTTACCAGACCTGTTTGTAAAAATTAGAACCTCAACAGACTTATTTTCTGCACTGATTTACCCCTTGGTTGCTGCTACTACTACTAAGAAACAGAGACAGCAAAATACAAGAAGACGACCATGGAAGTTTTTCTTTTTTTTTTTTTTTTTTTTAATGTTATAAGCTCTGAAACAATTAACCTGGATTTTAGCTGCATTAATAACAATGCAGATCTATGACACCCATCTGCCTCACAAGGATCTTATAAGGAGTGAGAAAAATGGTATATATGTAAGTTGACTAGATGCTTCCCATTATCCAGTGTTCACTTCCTTCCAGTAAGGATGCCCAAATCTTCAACTTAGCACATCTGGCCAAGCTAACAGACTACATCTCCCAGATGCCCCTGCAGCTCAGTCTGGCCACATGACATTTTAGTGGATAAGATTTAAAATTAAGATAGGCCATGTGGGAATTTTCCTTAAGGGAGTAGGCATGCTATCACGTGTTGGTTCTGAGAGCCATCTTGAACTAAGGGAATAAGGGCATTACCACCCCTCTCTATGCTGACCACTGGAAGGAATCTAGGTCCCTAATAACACATTTGGGACCACCATACCAGCCCTGAAGAGTCTACCTCCAGATTTCTTTTCAATGAAAAGTCTTGTTTCAATCACCACGCATTTGTTCACACTTTCAAATGTATAATGAAAGCACCTACCTAGACCAGGTACTTTTCAGACACTGCAGATATACAATGGGCAAAAGAGACAATAATCCATGTTTCAAAGAACTTAACTCTGTTACATTTTTTAATGTTTTATGCAGCTGAACACAATCCTGACACACATTACCAAAAACTGAAAATCACAGGTTTCTATTAAAAAAAAGTCTATGAAAAAATTCAACTTGATACATAAAAAGCCTCCAATTAAAAACATTAATTGGAAAAAGAAGTAAAAGTGGGCCCCAGAATGGGGCAAAGCAGCCAAAGATAAAACTCACAATTTTCTACATCTATTCCAAACCCACTGTAGATCCATTAAGTCTGATAACTTTCCATTTAAAAGCAAAATCCTAGTCTATATTTACTCGCTGGTCTCTGACCAACTACCTCATTTTCAGGATTTCTGTAAAAAGTAACTTAGTAAGTGATGCTATTATACATTTAATTTTTTAAAATAATAACAAATTAAGCCAAGAAAAAAAGCAGTCCCACCCAACTACACTGAATTTAAGTCATTCCCATGCAGGATATTACCTTGTAGCTTGTGACAGCCAGTTTAGAAAGTCCATCCACATAAGGTCCCAATACACTATGCTCTCTGACTTTCAACGTCTGACGGCTTCTGTTCATGAAAAACAAAGAAGTGATTTTTTTAACAATAGCCTGTTTCTAAAAAGGACTCAGCTGTGCTCCGTAAAAATATACAATGAATTCAAGAAAGACCCCAAATAAATAAAACCAATGGACTTGATCGCCAAAGAATTTAAACCAAACTTTAAAATCCTCACTGCGAAGGAAAACTCCATGTGATTAAATATCACATCACTCAAAAGGGTACATTGTGGGATGTCTATTTACTACTGCAAAGAATGCAGAGTCAAATAAATATGAACAATCTATTTGTCTCACACAGAATGTGGTACAAAGAGCAGAAACTCAGTAAATGTTAACTGTGCAGGAAAGGAAAACTACAGACCAGTCTCAGTCATGAAGAGAGACAAAAGACAACAAACTGAATCTAATGATTTCAAAATACAAAATTGGGCTTCTCTCAGGGCTTCTAGCTATTGACCATTGGAAAAAAAGATCCATGCACTTGGCTGGGCGAAGTGAGTCATGTCTGTAATCCCAGTACTTTGGGAGGTCAAGGCCGAGACAAGCAGATCACTTGAGGTCAGAAGTTCGAAACCAGCCTGGTCAACATGGCAAAACCCCATCTCTACTAAAAATACAAAATCAGCCAAGCGTGATGGCAGGCACCTGTAATCCCAGCCACTAGGGAGCCTGAGGCAGAAGAATTGCTAAATCCACGGGGCAGAGGTTGCAGTGAGCCAAGATCACTCCACAGTACTCCAGGCCTAGGGGACAGAGCAAGACTCCAACTCAAAAAAAAAAAAGATTCATGCACTTTCATCACAGCCTAAGAGGGGGAGGGGGTGGGAAAATGTGATCATTTCAATAAATGCATGAAAAAAGATTCAATAAAATTAAGGCCAGGGTGGTGACTCACACCTGTAATACCAGCACTTTGGGAGGCCAAGGCAGGTGGATCACCTGAGGTCAACAGTTCAAGACCAGCATAGCCAATATGGTGAAACCCCATCTCTATTAAAAGTACAAAAATTAGCTGGACGCAGTGGCACGTGCCTGTAATCTCAGCTACTAGGGAGGCTGAGGCAGGAGAACTGCATGAGCCCAGGAGGCAGAGGCTGCAATGAGTCGAGACTGCGCCACTGCACTCCAGCCTGGGTGACAGAGTAAGACTCTGTCTCAAAAAAAAAAAAAAATTAAAATTAAAGTTAAATATTCCTAAGTTTAAAAAAAAAACCTCTTAACAAACAAGGAATTAATAAACTCAATAAAGAACATCTGAGAAAAATGTAGAGAACAGATAGCATACTTTAACAAATATGCATAATATTTTTGGTTTATAAGTGTCTGTCAAAGGGTACAAAGTTTGCACTAGGAGGAATATGTTGAGATCTATTGCACAGCATGGTGACTACAGTCAGTAATATAATGTGTATTTCAAAACTGCTGAGTAGATTTTAAATGTCTGCACCACAAAAAAAACTAAGTGTGTGAGGTGATGGATATGTTAATTAGCTTGATACAATCATTCCATAATATATACATGATCAAAACACACTGTAGTCTATAAACACGTATAATTCTCATTTGTCAATTAAAAATCAAATTCTAAAAAAGAATATTTGTTAATAAGATTAGTGGTGATTTTCATTTTGTATTTTTGTTTATCCTTATTTTATACCACAAATGTGTGTCCATTTTTGAACTACACAAAATCTGGTTTTTTTAAGTAAGTAATACAATATAATGCTTAAAGTTTTGTTTTTCTGAAACAGAGTCTCACTCTATTGCCCAGGCTGGACTGCAGTACCATGATCTCAGCTCACTGCAACGTCCGCCTCCTGGGTCCAAGCTGTTTTCCTGCCTCAGCCTCCCGAGTAGCTTGGATTACAGGTATGCACCACCACACCCAGCTAATTTTTATATTTTTGGTAGATGCGGGGTTTTGCCATGTTGGCCAGGGCTAGTCTTGAATTCCTGACCCCAAGTGACCGGCCCACCTCGGCCTTTCAAAGTGCTGGGATCACAGGCGTGAGCCACTGCGCCCAGCCAATGTCTAGACTTTTTTGGTGGTTCTTTGATGCCTGTGAAGAGAGGTGCATACTCCTCAGCTTGATATGCGGGCTCCTTTATAACCTGTTTTTGACCACCTCTTACTCAGAGTCTCCTAATCCTTACCTTAGGCAGGAATTAATTTACTTTTGTCCATTTATACTATAATAAACTTCGGGCTCTAGAATAGCAAGAATAATGTCTTATTACTTTGGGAGCCTGAAGTTCCTAGCACAAGTCCTGGCACGTAAGTAACACTAGGTAAATGAACAAAGTTTGCTAACAAAGTGCAGATGAGTGAGTGACAAAGAGGACTCCAAATGTGGTAGCTTCTGTGATTGGAGAGAGTACCAGTAACTAAGAAGGCAGGAGAGGAAGGGAAGAAATGTGGAACATATACAGTGAATGACTAGCACAGAAACTGAACCGCACTCAATCACTAATACCCATAATAAAGAAAGTAGACGAAAGTTTCAGACATGCAGATCACTTGAGGTCAGAAGTTCGAAACCAGCCTGGCCAACATGGCAAAACCCCATCTCTACTAAAAACACAAAATCAGCCAGGCATGATGGCAGGCACCTGTAATTTTTCCTATCACCAGTAAAATTAGCGGATAAGAAAATGACTGTTAAATCTAAGATCTATAGTACCTAAGATCAACCACTAAAAATGTCACTTACCACATAACTCTTGATAAAGCAGACACAGAATATCTGATTTACTTCTCACCTAGCATATTTTCTATTATCCTTTCATATTTCCTCTTAATGTATCCTCTATTATCTCCTGATTTACTATATACTAGATGTTGAATTAATATCTTCAGTACTAGAATGAAAAAAGGAAGTTTTCTCAAATGGTCTTTTACTGAAATGAGATCACCTTTAGAGTTTTTAATCCATTTACTCTGAATCTTCAGAAACTGAAAAAAAAAAAATATTTCCCAGAAATTTTCACTGGGGAGATAGAGCAGCAGCTTACTGACCACTTACTGTATGCCAGCAAGTGTTCTCAGAACTCAGGTGTATCATGCCCATCTATCTTCACCACAGCCCTCTGAGGTAACGGTATCCTATCATTTCACTCTCCAAGTTCCCTCTAGGCTCACAAGTTAGGCCTGGAAAGCCTAAGAAACCTGCTGAATACGAAACAAGTAGAGGCCCTAGATGCACAGCTATTCAAATTCCAAGCGCTTTGGAATTTGCTGTTAATTACTGCAAGTAAGCTGTTAATTACTCATCTATACACAAGACAAACATAGAAGAAATTGCTAAAGACTGCACACATGCAGATAAGTTCAAAAGATGCCATACAAGCACTGTGGATTAAGCACAAGAATGAACAGATATTAAGTCAGTCAGCTAAGAATTTCTGGAAAGAGTAGGTAGGTCTGGGCTGGATCTCAGAAAAGTGATGATCTTCGCAGAGGTCACAGTCCAAAAAAAAAAAAAAGTATTCCAGGCAGAACAAAAAAAAAACATGCAAGGGTATAATATTAAGTAGGATGCAGGAACCTGGGCCGTAAGGTACTCCCTGGCCTCTTTGTTTTGGAACATTTTTTATTTCTTACTTCTTTTGAGACAGGATCTCTTGTCCTGTCATCTAGGCTGGGGTGCAGTGGCACAATCTCGGCTCACTGAAGCCTCAAACTCCTGGGTTCAAGCCATCCTCCTGCCTTGGCCTCCTTTTGGTCCATGTTGACTTCTGTGCATCCTACTCTCCGACCATACTCAACTGCTGGATCATTCTCCAAAGGTGATTAATTTACACCTTCAAGGTGTGCCAGAGGTTGTTCCCTATGCCTGGGTAGTTCTCACCCAACTTCCCTGTGGACAGACTTCCCACTCAGTATGAAAGTTATCAAGGAAATACACTCTGTAGAATCTTCCCTTCTCCTCAGAGCAGTATCAGTCATGGTCTCTTTGCTCTCTAATTTGTACAAGCCTCCTTCACAAGTTAAAAGCTGATTATGGTGTATTTTAATTATTTGTTTACAAAACTCTCATTCTGTCTACACTGTGAGTGCACGCATAGTGCCTGCAGTATAATGATCCCTCAGTAAATGTTTGTTAAGTAAAGTTTGTATAGAAGCACTGAGCATCAATGCAATCTCCCTGTGAGAACCCTGAAGATTATCATCTTGGTCAAGGAAAACTGACAACAGAGAGGAGCTGAGGGTTCTGTTTGCTCTTGACTGAGAGTCACTAAGATTCACTGCCTCAAAGATCCTCTTTCCTTGATCATCTTCCTCATCCAGCAAAACCAAATGTCCTCCTGTCGTCCTCCAGACTTTCTGTAGGCCTCGGCTTATTTGGCTCTTTGACCTTCCTAATATTGTTTTTACATCGACAAGCCACAAGCTGGGCTCATTATCTCCATCTCTCTCCACTGTTGCACTTCCTTAAAATCTGAACTCTAAGAAGTCTTGATGAATGAACAGATTTCTAGATACCTCACACTTCCTCATTGAGCTACAGCTGCAGAGTCAAACCAGCGTTTGTGAAGGCCTCCTAAGACTTCTGACACAATTCTCTTTCAAAGTCTGTGCCATGAAATCAAGGGCCCTTTTTTTTTTTTTTTTTTTTTTTTCCCTGATAAAGGTCTACTTTATTCTTTTAATTGCTGCATGGTATTCTATAGCTTATTTAGCCAGTTATGTAACAGTGTATATTTAGATAGTTTTTTTTTTTTTATTTTTTTTTATTTATTTATTTTTTTCCCCCATGCTATCTCTTCCCACCTCCTCACCCCCCCGCCCCTCCCCCATTTCCCCCCAACAGACCCCAGTGTGTAGTGCTCCCCTCCCTGTGTCCATGTGTTCTCATTGTTCAACACCCGCCTACTTTTTTTTGTTCCTGAGAATCTTTAAAAATTCACTGTCCTTAAGACCAGGTTTCATCTCTCTAATTATGCCTTTCCCTCACCTCACAGCCTGCAAACAAAAAACTGAATTCCACCTGAAATGTCTTGGGTTAAAAAAAAACTCAAGTCCAGGAGTTCACGGCTGCAGTAAGCTGTGGTCGTGCCAGTGCACTGAAGCCTGTGTGAAAGAGTGAGACCCTGTCTCTAAAAATAAATAAATAAGATTTGCACTTATGCCTACTTAAGTCTGTTTTAATTCACAATGCTAAAACACTAAAGTCTGAAAGTTGTTTACCCTTTGGGATCAAGGAGGTCTCGAACTTTTTCATTATAAATTTCCATGTAGGACACTTCTACTTTAAAACTCTGCTCTTCATTTTCCTCTTTCTGAGTTCGTTCAAAGAGTCCACTGCAAAGTCTTGGGATTAATCCCGGTTGGTCAGCTGTGCCCATCATGGTATAAGATTTTCCAGATCCTAAGAAAATGGAAATCACAGTTACTATAGTCTCTTTGAGAAGTGAAATACATAACCCTCTTTCTATTGCTCCTAATAAATTATAAACACTTAGCAAAATACCAAAATGCAGTAAGAAACATACCCAAATACAATGAGAACAAGTACAGAAGCTTTCTTACTGCACATGTGAAATTGAAAAACAACTGTCCTTTAGAAAGAAACATAAACTTTTTAACATCTTCATACTTTTAAAAAATACCTAACACAACTGAGAAATAGTGAAGTGTAAAAGTTTTCTGAAATAAAGTGGAAGAACTATGTAATTAATACTATCATGCCTGCTCCCAACCAGTGATTATTGCACAAACAATACAGGTTCTCCCTCTGGACCCCAGAGCAAATTAGCTCACTACCCTTTCACTCTAGTGTGGAAACTAAAGAATACTCTTCTTTTTTTTTACATAAAATTATTTCTCAGCTGGGCATGGTGGCTCATGCCAGCTCACACCTGTAATCCCAACACTTTGGGAGGCCCAGGTGGGTGGAGCAATCACCTGAGTTCAGGAGTTCAAGACCAGCCTGGCCAACATGTTACCCCATCTCTACTAAAAATACAAAACCCTATCTCTACTAGAAATACAAAAAAAATTAGCTGGGCATGGGCAGAAGCCTGTAATCCCAGCTACTCAGGAGG
The DNA here is from genome assembly GCF_048565385.1 of Saimiri boliviensis. Lineage (NCBI taxonomy): Eukaryota > Metazoa > Chordata > Mammalia > Primates > Cebidae > Saimiri > Saimiri boliviensis. Next base: position 104,246,702 of record NC_133461.1, read on the forward strand.
CTGAGGCAGGATAATCCCTTGATCCTGGGAGGCAGAGTCTGCAGTGAGCCGAGATCGTGCCACTACACTCCAGCCTGGAAGACAAAGCAAGACTATTTAAAAAAAAAAAAAAAAAAAAAATTATTTTCTCCATTGTAAAATACAAAGAAAATTTAGAAAACACAGGAAAATAGAAAAAAAACGTACATTACCATAGTCTCACCACCCTAAAACAAATAACTATTGATACTTAAGTATAATTCCTTTTGTTTTTAGTAGCAGTGTTTTTGCAAATATCCTTTTAAACCACAAGTTGCTGTTTTTTGTCATACACCATTTTATCATCATAATACCTAAAGCTAATGTGCCACATTCCCTGAGTCCCAGGACTTTTGTAAAAAGTTTGCGCAATGTGAACTCGTTATGACAACCCTATGAGAAGGTCTGTGATCATCAGCCTTTGCAGGTAAAAAGACTGAAGGGCAGAGACATGAAGTAACTGCCCAGGTCTCTCCACTGGCCAGCTGCAGGAGCAGGACTGGAGCTGTCATTGCCTGGCCCAGCTTTCTGCTCTTTCAGCACGACACACGAGCCTTCTTGGAAACATTCAACACATTCTTCTGTGAGAACATTTCCAGTTAGACAAGATGTATGCTTTACTCTTACAAAAGTAACCCGTTTACTTCAAATAGATTTTCTTTTCTTGACCAGAGATGCAAAAGCCAAAAAGTTTATTAGTTATTACTGTGAGATAATAAGTACGTTCTTTTTGGTATTTTTTCTGTTATGATTCTTAAAGCCTTAAAAAAGCACGATATATGGGCATGGCTCATAATATGTTCAACAATCATAGCTCTGTATTTTTTTGAAAAACAACCCAGCCAGTGCCTTGTGAGAAAAATGAGTAAAGAAAAAAGATCCCGGCCGGGCGCGGTGGCTCAAGCCTGTAATCCCAGCACTTTGGGAGGCTGAGGCGGGTGGATCACGAGGTCAAGAGATCGAGACCATCCTGGTAAACATGGTGAAACCCCGTCTCTACTAAAAATACAAAAAATTAGCTGGGCATGGTGGCGTGTGCCTGTAATTCCAGCTTCTAAGGAGGCTGAGGCAGGAGAATTGCCTGAACCCAGGAGGCGGAGGTTGCGGTGAGCCAAGATAGCGCCATTGCGCTCCAGCCTGGGTAACAAGAGCGAAACTCCGTCTCAAAAAAAAAAAAAGAAAAAAGATCCCAATCCAAATTTTATTACACCCATTTAAAAACAATGTTATTGACTACTTTCAACATCTACAGTACTTTCTGAAAACAAAAACAACAAAGAATCATCGATGCTACTCAGTAAAATAAACATGGTTCTATTTTCTCTTTCACTGATGGTTGTTTACGGGATTTCAAGTTATTTACCAGTCTGTCCATAGGCAAAGATACATGCATTGTAGCCATCAAAAGCATTCTGCAGGATATTTTCCCCAAGGCACTTGAAAACAGTATCTTGACCTTACAGAGAGAGAATAAGAGACGCGATTTTTAGCCAAAACTACATATGAACAATTCACAAAACAAAAACAAAAATCTCCAAAATGTATAATCGGCTTATTTATCTTCAAACAAGATTTTTAAATTTGATGAATGCTCCCAAAGGCTTATGCCTCCCAGGTTATTTCTAGTTAGCACATGACGGAAAAATCAGTAAAAAGCTCCCTGTACTACGTACTTGAATAAACACTGCTAAGAATTCCCTGCAATGCAGAGCCAATAAGCTGCTCATTTTATATTCAATGATTATAAATATCTGAAATTTGTACTTGGGACCCAGGTGTACCTGAATTCAACTAGGCACCACTCAGCCAATGCTTTTATTCAGTGGGTACCAGAGGTCAAATAATCAGATATACCAATCCCCTCTCCTTTTCCTCAAAGAAAATTTCTAATTACAGGATCTACAATACATGCCAGTTAGGCCAGGGAGTCGGAGCCTGGAAATTTCCCTCAGCTTTCAATCATGGACATTAAGAATAGAGTCAAGCTCTCCCCAAAAGGCCAAATGAAATATGGCAATAGTAATCAAATGTGAATCTGACAAGTCACCCTACCTCACTTAGTCTCAATACCATATGGAAGAACTGGATGCTTTTATGTTAAGACAAGCATATTCCAGTATGTCTCACTTCCTAGTTTTTTAGGGGCTTTTTTTTTTAACCAGTTAACTTACCGTACATACTTCTGATACTGTGCCATCTAAACCAAATGAATCTTAACTTCAAAACAGGCATACTATTCATCTTTCTCCTAGCAGAAGCCAAACCAATATGATGCTTAATGTTTAAAAGAGATTGTTTTAAAAACAGGTAACAAAAGCAGCTGGGAAAAAAGGCAATCAAAGGCTGTCACTGTAGTCCTAAAGTTGTGATGACATGGGCTTTGAGGCAGTCATAATTTAGAAGAATAATAGTGTAACAGACTTCCAGAGCAAAAAGAAAACTGAGAGAGAATATGGTATATTCTTCTCCATCAGAGAGAGAACGGAAGCTCTGGCAGGTGAGGTGATTTACGGAAAGGCGCAGAGGCGGTGAGGAGCCTCGGGTTCCTCTTCTCCTTGGCCAGTGCTCCTCTTCTATCACTATGCCATCCAACCTCTCCAGCCCAGTCTCAGGCCTCCAGGACAATCTAAGGGGCGACTGTTTGCTCCGGCCTCATGTGAGGCCTGGGGCGTGTAAGTGTGGAATAACCACTGTGTGCACTAGTCATGTAGTATTATCAACTTATACCAACAATAGCACACAGTGATCTCCCATTAAAAACTCTAAGAGCAGACAGGGCGCGATGGCTCACACCTGTAATCCTAGCACTATGAGAGACCGAGGCAGGCAGATCACGAGGTCAGGAGATTGGGACCACCCTAACATGGTGAAACCCCATCTCTACTAAAAATACAAAAAATCAGCTGAGTGTAGTGGCAGCACGCGCCTGTAGTCCCAGCTACTCGAGAGAGTGAGGAAGGAGAATCACTTCAACCTGGGAGGCTGACGTTGCAGTAAGCCGAGATAACGGGACTGCACTCCAGCCTGGGCAACAAGAGTGAAAACCCCATCTAAAAAAAAAAAAAACAAAAAACTAATAACATAGGAGGGTACTGTCTGTCATTTCTAAAGTTATGCAAGATAATCTTGCGGTAATCATATATACCCTATGGTAATTATGTAGCTATAGGTTACCACCCACACATTGCAGTGTTTTTACATTGTTGGGGCACTTTAGGCCTCAGGAAACAATCTGATCTTCTGACCTCCTTTTACCTGCCTGAGGCAAGACTCTCATCTGATTGTAGGTCAAGAGCTTCTCATTCCACAAGGTCTTGCACCTCATGTCTTGGAGGAAAGAAGGCTACACAGAATGGCCAAGAAAAGTCTGAAGAGACAGGACTTGCTGTGTTCAGATCATGCACTTTTTGTCCAACCACATTTCTAAATGGTTGACAATCATACCTATGTAAGGAAGCCTCCATAAAAACTAAAACGGCAGGCAGGGTTGAGAGAGCTTCTGGATTGCTGAACACACAGAGGCCAACAGGAAGGTGAGACATCCACACGCCAGGAGGGCACGGGCCACCTCCACGGGGACAGAAGCTCATGTACTTGGGACTCTTCCAGACCCCGCCCTATCTCTTCATCTGGCTGTTTGTGTCCTTTAAAAATAATTCCTCATGATAAACCAGTAAACATGAGTGTTTCCCTGAGTTCTGTGAGCTGCTATAGCAAATTAATCAAACCCAAAGAGAGGGTTGTGGGTACCCCAATTGGAAGCCAGTCAGTAAGAAGTTCTAGAGGCCTGGACCTGCGCTGGTGGGAAGGAGGGCGCAGTCTTGTGGGACTGAGCCCTCAGTCTGTGGATCTGACGCTGTTCCCAGGTAGACAGCATTGGAACTGAGTTGGAGGATGCCCGGCCAGTGTCTGCTGCTTGGGGTGCAGGGAAAAACCCCCCTATTTGGTCACATTAAATCATCTTCTACGCCAATGATTGTTACTGTGGTGTGAGAGCAGAGGAAAAACACAGTTTGGGGGGTCTGCCAAGCAATCATGTACAGGACAAAAAATACTTAACACCCTGTAGTTGACAGGATGCTGGATTCTATTACCTGCATACTTTTCTTTGACAGATTCATCCATAGACCAGAAACAATGATCATAAGCAAAAGCCTGTTGAAAGTAAACATAAGTGTGCATTAAGAAAACCTTAACATTATTTATAATATCATACCGGATAGAACTGTTCATAATAGTGAAATAAAACAACTTGTCATATACTGAGAATTAATTACATATGTATAGGCTTACAATGACAACTAGACACCCTATAGTTGATATTACGCTGTATTTTACATGGAAAACTATTCACAATGTTAAGTGACAAAAGAGGTTACAAAACAAAACGTGTCATAAAATGGCTACTGCACACACACTTGCACCTACAGTCACACACACAGAGTTACAGCTATAAAGTTTATTTTTTTGCAGTGAAATTAGTGATTCTTGTTTTCTTTATGCTTTTATATTTTCTCACTATTTTTATTTTTGTGGTCAAAGATATTTTTTAAACAATAAAATTTAAAGACACTCACAACAGCATGTCCCAAATAGCTTGGACTAGCAGAATGTTTAAATAAATTATAATACGCCCATTTGCAAGTATAGATTTGAGGGCATAGAAGACTTACTGATGAAAAAAAGTTTACATCAATGAAAAAGTTATAAAAGTCTAGAGTATATTCCCTATTCGTACAAAAAAAAAATCTATTTGCATAAAAAGCAGGTAGAATATATATTAAAATCCCACACGGTGGGATCTTACAGATGATCTGTTTTGCATTTTTGCCTTATCACCACTTTCTAGAATATCACACGGTTCTTCTGCATGGTTTTAAAAGCTTCTTTTCCCTAATTATTTCTTTTTCTTTAAACCAACTAAGCAAAGGGAAATTTTTCAATGACTGCATCTTTCACTTTTTGGATTTCTGCTAGTTTCATACCTACTTATTTGTGTTTTGTGATTTTTATCTCCTTAAAGATTTTAAGTGCAATTGTTTTAAAATGTGTTTCAGTTGCTATTTTGCCACTCTCTCCCACTTTGGGAGTGTGCTGCTAATGCTTCCTGATGATGGTTTGTATGCCAGCGTGCAGGAACGTCTGAGCAGGGACTGTGTATTTCATGGTTTACACGACTGCTTCTTTTATCCTCTCTTGATGGCCACCTTTCCATGACTAGTTTATGTTGTCATTTCCAACACTGAAGCCCAGATTTTGGTCTTCTCAAGGCCCAATGTCTCTATCCGCCCAGATTTTGGTCTTCTCAAGGCCCAATGTCTCTATCCCTTCCTATTAACACAGACATTAGCTCACTGTTAGTGGCCAAATACTGACTTGAAGCCTTCATTTACAGAGAAGCCTCACCCAAATCAGTTTTCAGATGGTGAGTTTGGCTCCAGTCCCCAACCATACACCAGGGCCCCCATCAGTCGGCCAGAGTTGAACTTCCAATCACCTCCAGGTGCCTGGCCTGATTCCAAAGTCCAGGAGTGTCACTTCAGCTCTTGATTACTGCTGGTCCTTGAAGTTATATGTGTTGTTGTTGTGTGTTTCTAATTTTTTGTAGAGATGGAGTCTATGTTCGCCCAGGAGGTTCTCAAACTCCTGGCTTCAAGCAATCCTCCAGCCTTAGCCTCCCAAGTACTGAGATTACAGCTGTGAGCCACCATGCCCGGCCATTATATGCTGCTTTTGAGTATGATGACATGATTTTAACATGTTAAAATATGTTATCTGTCCCAGCTACTCGGGAGGCTGAGGCAGGAGAACTGCTTGAACCCGGGAGGCGGAGGTTGCAATGAGCCGAGGTCGCGCCACTACACTCCAACCTAGCACCTGGTGACAGAGTGAGACTGTCTCAAAAAATAATTATTATTATTATATATATATGTAAAATATATATAATAAATATAATATCTATCAGTCCCTGCTATCATTTTGGTGTTGGTAGGAGAATGTCTGTGTGAACTCATAAGATTATCTGGACCAGAAGTCTAAAGACTAATTTTTTTAAAGAAAGAAAATTAGGTTAAGATGGTAAATTAAGAATGAATACTAATATCCACTGCCCAGCTAAAATTAACTCAAAATAATGGGGGGTAGGGGAAATGGGGGAAAAGGGACAGGCGGCGGGTGGAGGAGTGAGAAGAACAAGTTTTTCAAAGCAAGAGTGCTTGCTTGTGCCAGGGTCAAAATTGAGAAACTCCTAAAAAAATAGTTCCCGTGAAACTGACGGGGGTAACGGTGGGGCTGACAGGCATAACACAGGCTGCAAAGCCAGGGAACAGTTCTGGGAGGTACCAGGACAACAACCAAAGGGACAAGGAGACAACCCGGGCAGCAACCAAGAGGATGACTGGTCAGCACCTCTGGACAGGTGAGTGTCTGCACACCCACGGCTCTGTGTCAAACAGCAGGCAGGGGAGACACCTGTTCCTGGATGGGGCAGTGAGGAGGAAGCGAGGCCAGGGAGTGAAAGCAGATATCAGGGAGTGACAGGGAGGCCAGGAAGTGACAGCCCCCGAGGGCCCTTGGGCCCAGAAGATGTCATCTGGCTGCAGTGCTGTGTCCCACACTGCACACCCTCCATGTCTTTCCAAAGCTAAATGTACATCTTCAGCAGTGGTGGCTCACTAAGCCGTTTCCAACCAGAGAGAAGCCAAAGGAGGAAGACAGAAGATGAACCCAAAAGGACCAGGCCTCACACTGTTTGGGGGGAGCTGCCTTGCAAACTCCATGTGTCACCCCTGGTGAGAACCATTACAGCAGAGTAGGATTACATGAAATGTGGAGGTCAAACCAAGTTTCTCCTACTCTAACTTTCCACGTACACCTCCACAATTATATTTAATGCTGTTCTTAATAAGGCTAAGTAGAAACCATCCTGATTCTTTCTTGTAAGCTTAGTTCTCACTTCAAAAGCCCTGTCACCACACGTGTGCACAGTCATCCCTCAGTATCCTGAGGGGGACTGCTTCCAGGACCTCCCATGAATACTGAAATTCGAGGAGATCCAAGTCCCTTATAGAAAATGGTGCAGTACTCAACGTGTAACCCGCACGTGTCCTCCCCTATACGTCAAACCATCTCTAGATTACTTAAAACGCCTAAGACGATGTAGATGCTAGGCCAATAGCTGTTACATGTACTGCTTTTTAAATATTTATTTATTTATTTATTTATTTTTATTTTTATTTATTTATTTATTTTTTTTGAGACGGAGTTTCGCTCTTGTTACCCAGGCTGGAGTGCAATGGCACGATCTTGGCTCACTACAACCTCTGCCTCCTGGGTTCAGGCAATTCTCCTGCCTCAGCCTCCCGAGTAGCTGGGATTACAGGCACACGCCACCATGCCCAGCTAATTTTTTGTATTTTTAGTAGAGACAGGGTTTCACCATGTTGAACAGGATGGTCTCGATCTCTTGACCTCGTGATCCACCCGCCTCGGCCTCCCAAAGTGCTGGGATTACAGGCTTGAGCCACCGCGCCCGGCCAAATTTTTATTTTTTATTGTATTATTTTTCATTGTTTTTTCAAAAACTATTTTCAATCCATGGTTGGTTGAACCCACAGATGTGAAACCCGCAGATAAAGAAGGCTGTCTGTATATTTATCAGAGATAGGCTCTAAATAGCACTCTCCTGTCCATTATTATTGGTTTTTTTTTTTTTAACTTGTCTTTCTTTTAGGGATTTCTTTAACAATGACATTTCTTATTCCCAGTGTGAGTTCAGAGGCTATCACCAAAGTAAACATAACCGAGGTAAGCCTGTGTACTCAACACTGTTCAAAGGAACCTAAGGAACAAAGAAAGTAAGCACCTTGCAGCTGGCAAGTGGGCGAGCTGGGATTCCAGCCACATCTGGCCCTAAGCTCCCTCCTCTGCACCGCTAGCCTAGCCTAGATCCATTCCCCACTATGAAAGTGCCACAGCCTGGCACCAAGTTGGGGACTAATCAACACTTACTTCTTCTTTACTACAGCACTAAATGGTCCTCTTTAAGGTTTAGCAATTTTATAAAATATTATAGGTATCTTCCAGGCAAATATTTCACAAAGCAGACAAGTAAACACTGTAATGAATTCAAATAACATAGAAGCATAAAGGAAAGATCAAGGTCTCTCTGTTCCACAAGTATACCTCTCCCCAGAGGTAACACTGTGGTGTTTAATCTCCCATATGTTTTAGTCAGCCAACATTTTCTCTAATCATGCAAATGAATCAAAGAAAACATGAACAATTTGTAAATCAACAGGCAATGGTTCCTTCATACCTGGACTGCAACCTCCAGCCTATGCAGCAAAAAAAAAATAAAAAAAACAGTCGGGTGCGGTAGCCCAGGCCTGGAATCCCAGCACTTTGGGAGGCTGAGGCAGGTGAATCATTTGAGATCAGGAGTTAAAGACCAGCCTGGCCAACATGGTGAAGCCCTGTCTCTACCAAAATACAAAAACTAGCCAGGCATGGTGGCAGGTGCCTGTAATCCCAGGTACTCAGGAAGCTGAGGCAGAAGAATCGCTTGAACTCGGGAAGCAGAGGTTGCAGTGAGCAGAGATCATGCCACTGCACTCCAGCCTGGGCAACAGAGTAAGACTCTGTCTCAAAAAATAAATAAATAAAAATGAGAAACAAAAATAATCCAGTACCTTTTCAGTAGAAAAGATGAGGGAAGGTTTACATATATAAAGAAACCAGTGCCCTATTCGACTTTTTAAAAATAACATTTTATACTGACAGAATGACTTTTTTTATTTTTTGTCATTCAGTTCCTATGGTCTAGGGGTTAGGAAAAACAAATTAATAAATGATTTTAAAAAGTCAGAGACCTGGCTGGGCACAGTGGCTCATGTCTGTAATCCCAGCACTTTGGGAGGACCAGGTGGGTGGAACACAAGGTCAACAGGTCAAGATCATCCTGGTCAACATGGTGAAACCCCATCTCTACTAAAAGTACAAAAAATTAGCTGGGCATGGTGGCACACGCCTGTAGTCCCAGCTACTCAGGAGGCTGAGGCAGGAGAATTGCTTGAACCCAGGAGGCAGAGGTTGCAGTGAGCCGAGATAGCTCCATTGCACTCCAGCCTGGGTAAGAAGCGAAACTCCGTCTCAAAAAAAAAAAAAAAAAAAAAGTCAGAGATCCAAACAGCCATGTCTGTAATAAACATTTTAGTAATAATAATAGAGAACTGAATTGCAATTCAGCCATGGACTCTAAAAGAAAAAATCCCAAGAACGGAGATAAAAATCTACATTTCCTGGGCATTCCAAGTGACTTCATGGTCAGTTAAGAAACACAGTCTAAGTGCCCACTTCGGCAGCGCTCCACATTCCCCAAGCGACAGAGGTGCAAAAGTATGTTCCCTTGAGGTGGCGTGGCCGCGCAGGTTTCTGTTGGCTGGGAATGCACCCCCAGCTGTCTCAGAGCCGGCAGGATGAGTCGGCTTTGACCTCGGTTTGGAACTACCAGTCTTGAGCCAATCTATGGAGGCAGCTTGAAGCCGCCCAGGTTTCTGTTGGCTGGGAATGCATCACTAGCTGTCTTGGGAGCCAGGAAGATGAGTCGGCTTTGACCGCAGTTTGGAACTACCAGTCTTGAGCCAATCTGTGGCACAAAAGGAATCTGTGTTGTAGCTACTAGACCGGCCAGAATTGGTCAAAGTGCAAATACAGCTTTTCCATAAACCTCCAGCCCTTTCCAGGCCCAGAAATGGCTTCAGATTTGTGAGTAGGCTGACAGATTGCATTACTTGTATAACATGACAGAAAGTATTTTCCTTGTTGAGAGGAAAACTTCTCAGAGTTCAAAAACAAGCACATAAGATCTTCACAGGAATCATATAACAAACCAAGTCTCTTACCTTTGGCTGGCCCCTGAGTTCCCAAGAGATGTCATCATTAACGTGAAAGAAAAGTTAAAAAAAAAAAAAAAAAGAGTTAGAAGACTCTTTTTGAAGGGTAAAATAATATGCATGTAAATTCACAGTAAGAATATAAAATACTACCTTTGAAGCCATGTAGTAATTTAAAGGATAAATGAATGTCTATTAGCTAGTAAGATGGTCTGCTAATCACAGACAACTAACTTGTGTCTCTAGACTAGGAAGAGGACTGAGCACTGGATAACTGGAACAGACCTAATATTTCTGCCTTACATATTTTGCTTCTATCTTTGTGTACGTCTTATAAATATATATTTTTTAGTCTTTTACTTTTTTATCATCTGGTTTCAGTTCCAAGCAGTTTTCTCTGCTTTGAAAAAGCAACAGCTTACTCTCTTATCTGTACAGGCTCTACTACAAAACAATGAAAGCTATTCTGGCTGAGGAAAAAAGTCTCAATTAAAGAAACCAGTAATTTCTTGCCAGTGACTTAATACAGCTGAGTATCCCTCATCCAAAATGCCTGAAGTGTTTCGGGCTTCCTATTTTTTCCGGATGTGCGAATACTTGCATTATGCTTAATGCTTGAGCATCCCAAATCCAAAAATCCAAATTCCAAAATGCTCCAATGAGCATTTTGTTGGAGTGTCACATGGGTACTCAAAAAGTTCCAATATCTGGAGCATTTTGAATTTTCTATGTGGGATGCTCAGCCTATACTTTCTGAATTACTCGCTACTTATTCCTCTCTGCACACACAAGCACTTCTAGCCTCCTGCCTTCCTCCCACTGAAACTGCCATTCACTCCCCCTCAGGGGACAGGAAAATAACTCAGGGTATCAGCCAGTGGAATCCTGAGATAGTTTCAGACTTAGAGAAAAGTGGTGAAAATTACAAAGCATACCCATAGACCTTTCCCCCAATTCACTAATTGTTAACACTGCCATGACTGCTTTTCTCTTTCTCCTTCCCTCTCCCCCAGGCCCCAGGATTTACATGGATAAATACACACACATATATATTCTTTTTGCTGAACCATTTGAGGGTAACTGGAAGACATGCCTCTTTAACAATTGTGGTGTCCGAGAGAGAGAATACAAACATGGGTTTGTGGTTTCTGTTTCTGGCTGGACCAGTGAAGCCCCTTCCACATCCCTCTTTTCTGCTTATCACTAGAGAAAGAAACTAAAAACCATGGCTTCAGGCTGCTAAAAGCCTAAAACAAAACAGAACACCAGCACAACAAACTAAGGCACGTTGGACAAGCTTTTCTAAACTTCTTAACGATGATCATGTTCACTTACTTAGTAACAAGGCAATACTGAAATCACATCATTTAAGAATAAAGGGAAGTACTTTTGAAACCGGAATAAAATAGGAACAATAATAACTGACCCTCGTCAGAAGATCAAAACTCTAATTTTCAGGGCCCGAAACCTGAAAGAAAACTATACATGAAAACGTTTCCTTCCAATTGTCTTCTACCATCTCTCTGTCTCTGTCTCCTAACACTTTCTTCCGAAAGAAATTTCATACTTACTTGTGTCAAATGATGTTAGACAAGAACATTAAAACACCACAGTAAGTCTAGCAAATGAGTGACACCCGTCTAAGAGATTTTGGAGTAATATCCAATGTGGTGAATACATAAAAGAAAATAATTTCTCTGGAGTAAGAAAGTAAGAGATGTGGAAGAACTTCCTGACAAAAAGACGTCTGAAACACATATACAATGCTGGCAGAGATGTAAATTAGTACAACCTCTCTGGAAAATAGTATAGACATTTCTTTTGTGAGACAAAGACTTCACTCTTGTCACCCAAGCTGGAGTGCAGTGACAGGATCTGAGCTCACTGCAACCTCCTGGGTTCAAGCGATTCTCCAGCCTCTGCCTCCCAAGTAGCTGGGATTACAGGCATGCAACACCACACCCAGCTAATTTTTTGCATTTTTAGTAGAGAAGGAGTTTCATCATGTTGGCCAGGCTGGTCTCAAACTCTAGACCTTAAGTGATCTGCCTGACTCAGCCTCCCACAATGCTGGGATTACAGGCGTGAGCCACTGAGCCCAGCCACAGATTTCATAAGAAACTAAAAGTAGATCAACCATTCAATCCTGCAGTCCCACTACTGGTATGTACCCAAAGGAAAAGAAGTTATTATGTGAAAAAGACACATGCATACGTACACTTTATTGTAACACAATTCCCAACTGCAAAGACGTGGAACCAATCTAAGCGCTCACTGACCAGTAAGTGGATAAAGAAAATGTGGTATATATATGCCATGGAATACTACTCAGTTGTAAAAGGAATGAAATCATGTCTTTTGCAGCACTCTTGGATGGAGCCAGAGGCCACTCTTCTAAATGGAGTAACTCAGGAATGGAAAACCAAATATTTCATGTTCTTACTAATATGTGGGAGTTAAGCTATGAGCATGCAGAGGCATACAGAGTGATATGATCGACTTTGGAGACTCAGAAGATGGGGAGTGGGAGGGGGGAGGGATAAAAAGATTACATATTGGGTACAATGTACACTATTTAGGTGAGGGATACATTAAAATCTCAGAAGTTCCCATTATATAACTCATCCGTGTAACCAAAAATCACTTATACCCCAAAAGCTATTAAAATAAAAATAAATAAAATGTTTTAAAACATAGAAACAAGTTTTTGAAAATAAAAAAAAAGATTTCTGAAATACTGAAGAGGTTACTGACATGCTATCATCTTTTCATGGTCTTTATAAACAAAGCAGATTCTCATCAATTGCAGATGACTTTGTTATAAACCTAGAGCAGGCGTCCCCAAACTACGGCCCGCGGGCCACATGCGGCCCCCTGAGGCCATTTATCTGGCCCCCCGCCGCACTTCAGGAAGGCGAACCTCTTTCATTGGTGGTCAGTGAGAGGAGCACAGTATGTGGCGGCCCTCCAACGGTCTGAGGGACAGTGAACTGGCCCCCTGTGTAAAAAGTTTGGGGACGCCTGACCTTGAGGAAGGTAAGAAGAGAATTCAACATGGATGAAAGGCCCCACTTCAGGCCAGGTGCATTGCATGTGACGTCACTCCTTTCTCACAATAACTTTGCAAGATACTATTAGGACTCCAGTTTTACAGATGCAAAAAATAAGGATCAGAAAAGTCAACCCGTTTAGCTCATACTACAGGTTGAACATCCCTGATGTGAAAATCCAAAATCTGAAATGCTCCAAAATCGGAAACATCTTGAGCAGCAACAGGATGCTCAAATGGTCATGTTCAAAGGAAATGCTCATCGTGTAAGTATAATGCAAATATTCCAAAATCCAAAAAAAAAAATCCAAACCCAAAACATTTTCCAAGCATTTTGGATAAGGGACACTCAACCTGTAATAAGCAGGATGGATCTGGGATCGAAAACTAAGTCTTCTGACTCCTAAAGTCTATGCTCTTACCCATGCTGATCAAAACACTCTCAACTTAATCTATGAGTCACATATTAACCACTTGTCCTGCTAACAGAAACATTTCCCAATGTATTAATTTCTCCCGTTCTAATGATTATCTAATAAAAGGTTAGCACTTGGTGCTTATGCCAGAGTGCATTTACTTTTCACTGTATTTATAGAAACTCCAAAGTATCTTTTGTGAGGGGAAAATATATATTATGATATTTCAAGTTTAAATAAAACGTTTTTATACAAAAAGTATCAACTCTTCCTAAGAGACAAACAAGTATGAAATTCACTAACATATGACACATAGCAGAAGAACCCATGGAACCAACCTGAATTCACATCATCATAATAAAAACAGAAACAAACCAGTTAATTAATTACAGAGCTAAGTTTGCAGCTAGGGATTCTGGTGGCTATGACAGTAAAGCTCAAATAACCTGCACAGGCATGGGATACCCAAAGATGTAATTACAGCCTTGTACAAAAATAAGTAAATTAATTAAACAAAACCTTGTCAGAGTGCAGCTGAAATTCAGTACAGCCATGTCTCACTCATCCCGAGGTCCCTTAATTAGAAACCTCAACTATCCAGATCATCGTGGAGATTCAGGAAGCAAAACCAGCTGCTGACCAATCCAGAGAAATGTCTCAAAGTACAAGCACTAAAGCTGTAATTTCTCAGCTGAGTTGAATTATTTTTGTTGTTGTTGCTTAACTTCATTTTGAAATACCTTCAGACTCAGAAAAAGCTCCAAAAATAGTACCAACAAATTCCTGTACACCCGTCTTCTCCAAGCTTCCCCAAATGTTAACGTTCCCCAAATGTTTCTTAGATCACTACAGCTACATTGGCCAAAACCAGGAAATTAACCATCAACACAGTTTATTAAATAACCTACAGCCAACCTCCTCCAAATTTTGCCAACTCCCCCCATTAAGGTCCTTTTTTTGGTCCAAGACCTTGTGTCACAGATACTTGTCCATGTTTCCTCCAACCTGGCGCAGTTTGTCTCTCATGACCCCGGCACTTGAAGAGGACTGGCCATTTATTTTGTAGAATGTCCCTCAATCTGGGTTTGCCTAATGCTTCCTCCTGACTAAATCCAGACTGTGCATTTGGCAAGCCCACCACAGAAGTGACAACACTGCGCCCTCCCTGGTGCATGCTACCAGGAGGCATACGATGGGCATGTTCCATTACGGATCACGTTAATTCTGATCACTTGGTCAAGTCCATCTATGAGGTTTCCCAAGGAAAAATTACTATTTTTCCCTTTGTAATTAATAAGAATCATTGGGACATGGATGAACCTGGAAACCATCGTTCTCAGCAAACTGACACAAGAGCAGAAAATCAAACACCGCATGTTCTCACTCATAGGCGGGTGTTGAACAATGAGAACACATGGACACATGGAGGGGAGCACTACAAATGGGGGAGGGATGGCGGGGTGGGGAGGTGGGAAGAGATAGCATGGGGAGAAATGACAGATACAGGCGAGGGGAAGGAAGGCAGCAAACCACACTGCCATGTGTGTACCTATGCAACAATCTTGCATGTTCTTCACATGTACCCCAAAACCTAAAATGCAATTAAAAAAAAAAAAGAATCATTGGGGGATAAACTTTGAGACTATGTAAACACTCTGTTTCTCATCATACTTTCACCCACGAATTTTAGCACTCATTTATAGCTCCTGCCTGCAACAATTACGACCTCCCAAATGGTGGCTGTTGAGTTACTTGAGACCTCCCAGCCCAGGTGGATCACCACAGAGGAATGTGCTTTTATGGAATACGGCAGCTTGGGAAACAACAGATGATATGGTTGTACATCTGGGATAAAAACAGAGTTATCTGTGAATAAACTAACCTCTTCCTCCTTTTTACTGATCTAGCTTGGGGGCTCCTGCTCACTTCTCATTTAAATAACAAATCACATCATACAAATAAATCAAATTATAGTTGTAATCTCTAGAATCCCAAAATATGAAGAAGAAATTTTATAAACTGACCACCTCTGAAAATGTTTTAATACTTCATGACACACAAAATAATTGATATTGGGTCCAAAAATAAACCACACAGTAGTAAAACAAAACACTGTCAACAGAATGCAAAGTTACAGATCAATTACTCGTATCAACAACCAAAATCAAATATTGAATCCAAATCCCATCACCTCGTTTAATTCTAAAGCTTTGAGTTGCTGAAATCTTCACAATTAAAATATTTGGAATCTCTGTTTCAACAAGACCCCACCCCAACCCACTGTATAACGGATGTAGATATCACAAAGAGCTTATTCTAATCCAGCCATACTACGTCACGATATTGTTGCCTTTTTGAACTTAGCTGGCAGTACCAGCAACCAAACAACAATCTGTGTGATGAGCATGAGTTTTTTTCTTTGTCACTCCTCCTGCAATGTACTTTCCACATACGGAATGAAGCCAAGCTGACTTGAAATTTAGAAAGTGACTACACTCACAACAGGAGCTTCTCAATGTTTGCTTACTCCAGCCAACTCTCTGTAAGAAGTACAAATACCACAAAAGGCCCTGTTCATTGTGTCCTCAATATCTAGAATTTTCCACCCAATTCTGAAGGATAAATTCTAACAGCAACATTGATGAAGTCGAATATGACTGGAGACTAACAACATTCAGGAGGTGGAGGGGTTTGAACATTCTACCAGTGAAAGAAGTGGCCATGCCTGAAGCTAGAGTGGGCAAAATGAGAGGAAGACAGGCTGCCCACCCTCCCAGCTGAGGGTACTCACACCTGGCAGGGAGCTGACTTGTTTTAGGTCGCATCCAGGGCTGCATTCAGTAAGATCTACTGGAGAAAGTTACCAGAAGTGGGATACCTTTTTATTTTGTTGTTACTGTTTTGAGATGAAGTCTTGCTCTGTCGCCCAGGCTGGAGTGCAGTGGCGAAATCTTGGCTCACGGCAACCTCTGCCTCCAGGGTTCAAGGGATTCTCCTGCCTCAGCCTCCAGAGCAGCTGGAACTACAGGCATCCACCACCATGCCCAATTAATTTTTGTATTTTTAGTAGAGACAGGGTTTCATCATGTTGGCCAGGCCGTCTTCAACACCCGACCTCAGGTGATCTGCCTACCTCAGCCTCCCAAAGTGCTGGGATCACAGAAAGTGGGTTATTTCTTTAGCATAAGAATAATTAACACTGCTTGGAGAGAGACAGCTCCCCTAGCAGTGGAATGCCTAAGGGGAGAGCAGAAAGCACCTGCTGGGAATTGGCATAAGCAATGTAAGGCTGCCTTGGATTTATTATTCAACTCTTTTCACTGAAAACGAGGAGCAGTGAGCCTTCAGCAAGTTGCACTGGACATCCCTACCAGTGCCACTTGTGGACCACTGGAGGCTCAGGCACCATCTCCCCCAACACAGCCTCGCCACTCCCTCGTACCCCATATACCTACACCTGGATAACGTCATTCTCCCCAGCAACTCTGCTTGCTCAAGGCCCAGCCACAAGAGAAAGGCTCAGATCACATTTTATTTCCCTCAAGCATCCTTCCATGAGAACCCTATACAGAAGTGATTTCCTTTCCCAATTCCTACATAAAGCCCAAACTGTTTCTACTGCTTATGTAGGACCACTCGGTTTGTCTCATGATAGAATAAACTTGTACATGTCATTTCGCCTAGACTGTTAGCTTCTGAAGGAGAAAGTGTTATTTGTTTATGGAAACATCCAACACAAGGCTTTTTGCTTATTCCGCAAATATTTCTTAGGCTGTTCAGGTGAACTGGCCCTTGCCTCTACCTCCAATTACATCTTATACTGCTCTTCCTTTCACCCACATGGGACTGACCCAGGTACCTATTTTCCAGTCCCAGGGCTTTCGTACAGGACTCTGTCTTGGACTCCAGAGGCTGACTCCTATTCATTTATCCTCTCAGTTTAATCATGTGTTCCCTAGATACTATCTTTCTTAAACATCCTTATGTTACTCTCGAAGAAGTATTATGGAGAGAATAAAACCACTTCCACCACCATCCTCTCTAAAATCATGCCCAAAACAAAGAATACAAGAAACAAAAATTCCACATTCAATGAAACTTGGGAGTTATTTACAACTGAAACACATGACATTAAGACAGAAAATGCATCCACAGAATATAAGAAAAGAGTGAAACTGAGTGGTACCAATTACCCCAAAAGGTAGAGGGGCAGGGGAAGTAGAAGAGGAAGGTTATTTGAAAAGAGGATACATCTGTGTCCAGTCCCGCTCAGGACGGTCGGTAGTTACCTGTAACTTACAGTCCTTGGAGAAAACTTCTTTAAATGAAGAAAAAAGTTTGACAACCCTGATCTATTAGCATCTTCCACCCACATAAACAGCAACTGGTTGAGAACAGAGGGGTTTCCGAGCAATATGGCCACTGAACCACAACTAGTATATTTCACAATTATAGGACTTTCGAAATATGAAGACTCTGACCTGTAAATTCGGTCATTTCAAACTGTTACATACTGGGACAGCAGAACTCAAAGAATGCACTCAATAAAAATTGTCCACTTTCACTACAAGAAAGCTTACATCTAGCTCGGTACAGTCATGTGTGCCTGCAGTCCAGCTACTCAGGAGGCTGAGATAGGAGGATTGCTTGAGTCCAGGAGTTCAAGACCAGCCAGGGGCAACATTGCAAGACCCCATCTCTATAAAAATTTAAAAGCAGGTAGGTAAAAAAAAAAAAAGTTTAAATCTGGCCAAAGAATACTGACTCATTTGTGGAGGTTTTTCTGTGAAATATATGTATTTCATATCCCACATCCACAGAGTAATATATATTCATTTTAATCATGGCATACTCAAATAACTTCAAGGAATTCTATATAAAGAGATTATTAGAATGCATTATTGAGCTGAGGCCCTGGGCCAGGAATCTGGCCTTGGGCCACAGGCCAAAAAAAAAAAAAAAAAGACAGATCACTAAGATATTCTTAGACTACAAGCAAAGAAAGCTTATTATTTAGATTTCTCTCAGTAGTTGTGGTTTGCCATTTAATAAATCCATATTTTCCATTGTGTTTCTTGATTACATTAACATGTCTGAATTTCTCCTTGATTAGACTGATCTGGGGAAAGTGTTCACTGAATATGAAATGAACTAATTTCCCCCAGCCCTTCACCTTTTCTACACCTCTATCTCCAAACCAGAGGCCATACATTCAAGGTCTACAGGCCTGTCTGGGCACAGTGGTTCACACCTGTAACCTCAGTATGTGGGGAGGCCAAGGCAAGGGGATCACTTCAGCCCATAAGATGGAGGCTGTAGTGAGCTATGACCACACCACTGCACTCTAGCCTGGGTAACAGAGCAAGACTCCATCTTTAAAAAGAAAAAAAAGCGGGGGCCAGGCATGGGGCATCATGGCTCATGTCTGTAATCCCAGCACTTGGGGAGGCCAAGGTGGGAAGGTCACTTGAGACCAGGAGTTCCATACCAGCCTGGCCAATAGAGTGAGACCTCGTCTCTATGTAAAAAATTTAAAAGAAAAAAAAAAACCATATGTGAAGTGCCTGGCACATGTATGTTGATGCATGCTTGATAAATGTTAGATGCCATCGTTATTGTGATTCTGTCTCATGATGCAATGTTTGGAGTTAAGTCAGCCATTGGGTTGAGAGAAACTGAAATTTGCTATAATTACTCACCAAATTGATTGCTTAGCAAAGATTTCCTTAACTTGAGTGAAAATTGAATTTCCAAAAGTTGCCCGACTACCTATTTCACGACTTCCAAGAGAATAAAGGCCTTAGTTAAGTGACTGAAAATCGTGTTGTTTATCCCTGTCCCAAGACATGATTTTCACCTTGAAATGTCTCACAACCCTGACCCCCCTTTTTCCTTCTGACAGTCATTCATTCAGCAAATATTTAAAGAGTCTGCTGTGCCAAGCACTAATCTAAGCCCTGGAGAGACAGCCTGATAAAATGGGACAAAAAACTTGCCCTGAAAAACAGAATGAATGAATCAATGAATATGTTATACAATAGGGGCTAAGGAAAAAATAAAGCAGGGAAGGTGGACAGCGTGTGTGGAAGCGGAAGTGGGTGGACATTTTAAACATGGTTGTCTAGAGAACCTTACTGAAATGGCATTTGATGGTGACCACGTGGAAGCAAGGGAGTGGGCCACATGGCTGGTAGGCCCAACGCTGCTCTGCTTCACGCCCTCCTGATCTACACGCACCTTCCTAGCTGTGCTCTCACCCAAGCACACATCTAAAGCACACAGTCACCTGTGTGTGGTGGTCATAATTTGGCCTCAAACCCCTCTTGGCTCCTAACTCCCTCCCAGATGAAATTCTAACTCCTTGTCAGATAGGCTCTTCACAACACCCGTGACTCCCCCAGCCCTCCAGCCTCAATCTCCTACACCTGTGCTCATGCCACCACTGAACTACTCAGTCACTTCTGTCTTTCAGTTACCAGGGTGCCTCTCCCACTGTTGGGCCTGGTGAGAGCTGATTTCTCCTTCAAAACAAAAGTGACCTTCTCTGTCCCCTACTAGAGACTTCTAAGTCCCTTGGGTCTTTTCTAAGGAAGTATCACAGCTATACTGCCCTCTCTGTGACTGCGAGATCCCTGAGGACACAGAACGCATTTCTTTCCTGTTGCCCTACGTCGTTTGATGCGCACTTGAAAATGCTTTCAGTCCCAAATTATGTTGTCCCAATGGCTGCTACAGTTCTCCCAGTACCCTGGTACTCATCCCAAAAATAGTTTCGACAGAAGCATTAATACACCTTTTTATCCAAAGACTGGAATTCCATTTATCCACTATTCAGAATACATTTGAATCAAAAGCAAAAAAAAATCCTTTCAGAGATGGAGAAAAACAGAATCCATGCTCTTCTCTAAAGAAGAGGCCAGATGAACATTAATGTACGGTTACAGACCAGAAGAGGCTGGCTCATCTGCTTTTAACAATCTTAGAGTTTGGGGGAGTTTGACTTGACGGCTTACTAAGATGGAAGCCCGCAGTTACTGCTCAAAAAATGAAGACAGGAAGGTGAACAAGAAAGCATGGCAGGCAGTCTGAGGCAGGCACCGTGTGAGGAGAGCCCTGATGTTCATTTCAACATTTCCTGAGAGGCTGCAGAACAGGCACAAGTCCCTGCCCTCAAGGAGCTGACAATCCAGTCAGGCAAACATCTCAACATCAGAAAATCCTGTATTTGCAGTTCATCATAAAAAGGAAGCTAAGCCATGATACTCCGTTGACTTCTTCTGATGGCAGGAAAATAGGATCTTAGAAAGCTTTACAAATCAAAATTAAATAAAAATAAAAATTAGTTGAAATGACCCAAAAAGTACCCTTTTTGGTGCTTAATGAGGTTACTCATCGGTATCACAGAATACTGACTCCCCTAGCATATCACTATCTGGCATAGGATGAAAGTAGTGCTATTTAAAAATGTTTGCATATATACTATTGGCAATTACTTCTAAGGTATAATAAAGAGTTAACAGTCTAAACTTCATATGGAATAATGCTGCATCATAGTCACAAAAGAAGATAAAACTGTTAAATGTATATAAATGAAATGAGATCTGGGGTCCCTGGTTGGGCCTCAGTGGGTCTGAGTCCTTGCTACTGCCTTTTGGTTTTCTTCTGGGCAAAGCAGTTACAGCTTTCAGATTCTTGAGAGTCTAGAGTCTATAACCTAAAAAAGCTTAAGAAACAATATTGCTAGAGACAATTCAGGAAGAGCTATGAGGCTCCATGTCCTGGGTCAGCATTGGCTTGGGAGAGACTGAATATTCAAACAGACAAAGGCCAGACTGCATTGGACCAGAGCTCTGATTCACAACCTCAGCCACTGGCCCATGAGGGTTAGACATTGACTCTCAGCTCCCTTACTTTGTGCCCCTGCTTGCAACTCAGAATCAGGGAGAGAAAGTCAAATACTTTCCCTTTCAACCATCACCTACGACAACGACTTCTATTAGCCTGCTTCCAGCTCCTCCAGTCCAGTCTCCTCTCAGAGAACCCTCGACGCCTTCCCTTTCTCCACTAAAGTTTCCCATGCCCCCACGTGCCTCTGTGCACCTGCCAGACGCAAGTGATGATGGCCGACTCCCTTGGTGGAGTGCACTCTGGCTAAACGGTCTCTGTTCTCATGTACATGGTCTTAGTTTATCTTCATAGGCCCATTACGTAACACCTTAGATAAGAAATAGAACCTCTAACAACTAAATGGAAATGTAAGACACCAACAGAATAGTAACATTAACTTGCAAGCGTATGTTTCCACAATAAGGTAACTTCAAAAGACACTGAAAAGGAACTGCCGAAGGAGGAGCAAAGCCAGGCGAGAGGTACCACTGGGAACTGAGAGTTTGGATAGAGAAGGTGCCATGGGCAGTAGTATCTCGGCTACAGAAAGAACAGGCTCAAGGAGGGCAAGAAGGCTCCCTACATCAGTGTCTCTCCGTCCTGATCTGGACTCAGCCACATGTCATTTATTCTCTGCAGCTCACATAGCCATCTAGACTACCTAAGCCTCAGAAATCCAAGGAACAAGCTCCTCCCACCATCCTACAGTGGCCTGTGTCCCATGTCACAAAGGCCAGTGAAATGGGAGATTAGCCCAGCGGGCCTGGGTCTCTAGCTCCCAAAGACCAATTCTAAGAGCTGCTTTAATTACTCGTCGAGTTCATCTCCTGTGATTCTGTGTGATGATTCCTGACTCTCCTCTCCAGGCAGGGTGTGACTAAGCATATCTGTGTGACAGTCTCTTCAGGTGCTTCTGTTGCCTCACAGCTAACCAGTGGGAAGTGGCATAAGCTTTGGGCACACAGCTAACTGGTGAGCATCAAGTACACTCAGAACTAGCAGCTAGGGCACAAAAAGATCAAGGGTGATTACTTAAATGATCACTGGCTGGATGTGGTGGCTCATGTCTGTAATCCCAACACTTTGGAAAGCTGAGTTGAGAGGATCGCTTGAGCCCAGGAGTTCAAGACTAGCCTGGGCAACAAAGTGAGACCCCATCTCTGTAAAAGAAAAAAAAATTAGCTGGGTATGGTGACACACACATCTGTATTCTCAGCTACTCAGGAGACTGAGGAGGATCACTTGAGCCCCGGAGGTTCACAGTGAGCCATGACTGTGCCACTATACTCCAGCTTAGGCAACAGAGCCAGACCACCTCTCCAAAAAAAAAAAAAAGAAAGAAAGAAAGAAAAAAGGATCCTTGATCCACCCCATGAGAGCAGGGAAGTGGTGCAAAGAGTAGTCAGACTACCATGGATCAAGAAAGGAATGGGAAATATAATTAAAGACAGAGGGTAAGGGATGGGAGGAGATGGAACCTAAAAATATCAAAATGGTTGTAAAAGTCCAAAGGATTGACATTCAGTATACCTTTATATAAACTGCCCAGAACACTTGAATTCCAGACGCCTTTCCAGAGCACACAGACAGTCCTACAGATCTACCAACCAGAGACAGGGCTACAGGCTTCACTGTTTCTAGAAATGCCTAGAAGATGGAAGAGCTGACTATCCAGACACACCAGCAGGAGTGTATTCTGACCCTTTTTCAGGTGAGATCACACCCAGACACACCCAACGCCACTTCATTCCAGCCTTACTGCCTCCAAATAACGAGCCCAAGAAAGCATCTTCTTCCCAAGAATTTATAGCACTCCATTTTCCGTTTTGTTTGATAGAAACAAAAAGTGTATGGCAGAAGACATTTGTTTCTATATGAGAACCAACAAGGAAATATTTGGTAGTAAGATATTAAGATGGGATCCTGAGACTTTTTATTTCCATGGTGATTCAAAATAAAATAACATGAATGACCTTTTTCCTGGTCCTTTTCCTTTAACTTTTAGCCAAATTTCTTTAACTCGTCTTTTAAATGAGAAATACCAAAGAAGAACATTCGAGAGTTTTCATCAATGTATGAGCCACAAGTTGAGCAAAAAGAGCACAAATGGGTTCAGGGATAACCGGGTTAATTTGTTTTCCCTTCAGCAAGTGACAGGCTAAATGCTGCTGCAGGAAAAGAGGTACCTGTTAACATGAGACCACCTGGCCAGGGCATGCAGGTTTGTGTATGTCACAGAGGCACCTGACCCAGGGCAGAGTGGGGACTAAAAAGCAGCCCCTGCCACAATGGCCAGGCAGGAAAGGGTCATAGCCAAGGATTGTTACAAAGAAAAAGGCACCATGTGCTTTCCATAAGACTGAGACAGCTCAGAAGTGGTGCCTTCTTCTAACTGGTCTGGCCGGAGGGTCACCTTCCTCTCGTCTGCACAAAAGCACCATTTACAGGTAGGAGCCCTGTAGAGAGCACTGGCTTGCATTTATTGTTCGCTACAGGCATCAGACAAGGCATTTACCGTAAGCATGAAGCCCCAGCCATGACAGAACCACTGGTGCTAGCTCTTCTGCCATAAACAGCAAGAAAACCGGACAAAAGACCTGAAGCAAACGTGTTCAGACGATGGACAACAGGCAGAGGAAAATGAGGGTCCCTGAGAGAAGGAGAACGAGGGAAGTGAGCTCTCTGACTGGCCATGTTTTCTGACTGTAGACACTTTCCAGACCATGGGCCAGGAAGCGGGAACCCAAGCCAGAGCCTGGTGGCCGGAACAGAGTTGCTGGGGATTAGAGACCTGAGAAGCTGAGGCAGCTGGAATCTGCTGGTCAGGGAGAAGGAAGCAATGCAGAGGGAGAACTCCAGGAATCTGCTCCTGCGCCCTTTGATCTTTGGCTGAAGAAACAGCACATGCAGGAGGTGAGTCTCCAGCAAAATCACCATCGAGCAACTAGTACTGAAGAAGCTCGTTTAAGCTAGACAATTTCTAGCGCTCAGATGGGGTTTGGAGATGCGAGTTACAACCAGCCACAGACGAAAGATCTCCTTAAATGCCACTAGGCATCTGGTATACAGCCCAGAATTGCTAACTGATACAATTGCTGATTTCTAATTGCTTTGTTCTGTGATACATTTACCATTATTTTTATTTATTTTTTTTTTTGTTGTTAGTATATTTCCTCTAGGCCCAGGCAATCACTGATCTTGTCTTTTTTCTGGACATTTCATATAAACGAGATTATAAAATATGTAGTTTTTCTCCCTGGTGTCTTTCAGTTAGCATGTTTTTGAGATTCATTAATGCACATACAGCATGTTATCAGTACTTTATTCCTTTTTTATTTCTGCATAGTATTTTGTTTATCTATTTACCAGATGATAGGCATTTCGGCTGTTCGTGGCGTGAAGCTATATAAATACTGCTGCTTGGAACACTCAAGAGTAAGTCTTTATGTACACATTTATTTTTATTTATCTTGAATAGCTACCTAAGAGTAGAGCTGTTGGGTCACATACTAAGTATGTTTATACCCAAAAGTGTATTTAACATTTTAGGAAATGGTAAAACTGTTTTCCAAAGGGTATGTGCCACCTGACATTCCTGTCAGCAAGACTGAGAGTCCAGTCTTCACCACACCCAGTGCAGCATCCATTGTCGTTTTCATTACAGACATTCAAGTTGGGGTAGAGGGCCTCTCACCGCAGTTTTGAACCTGCATTTCTCTAACAACCAGCGACGCTGAGGGTCTTTTAAAGATGTGTTTAGACTTCATTTTAGAAACAGAACAATTTTCTCAATTGAGTTTCTCTCCACATTAGACTATTACAAAGATTAGTTCCTGGGCCAGGCACAGTGGTGCACACCTGTAATCCCAGCATTTTGCGAGGCTGAGGCAGGCAGATCACGAGGTCAGGAGTTCGAGACCAGACTGGCCAACATGATAAAACCCGTCTCTACTAAAAACATAAAAATTAGCTGGGCGTGGTGGTGGGCACCTGTAATCTCAGCTGCCTGGGAGGCTGAGGCAGGAGAATTGCTTGAACCCGCGACGCAGCGGTTGCAGTGAGCTGAGATCGCGCCATTGCACTCCAGCCAGGGTGACAGTACGACATTATGTCTCAAAAAAACAAAACAAAAACATTAATTCCTATCCAAATCCAAACTACTTCCTTATCCCATTCACACTGATTTTTCTGTTCTGTATCTATTCAGTCCTTTGACCTCTTTAACCATGTTCAAATCTCCTTCACAGTGTGTGTACAGACATTTTATTTCCCTTTGGCACCTGAAAGTAGAACAGCTGAATCACTTGCTAAGTCTATATGTGTAAACTTCACATTTAATACCTGTGTTATTGTCCAGATGCCCAAATTCCTAATATATATTAATTTATTTGGGGAAATAATATTTGATTGCTAATGTTCATACAAGATAACACACGTACCTGAGGCACTATGCTAAAGTAATCGTTATTCCCTTAAGTCTCAAGTTTCTAACTATTTAAGCGTGTCTAATCGGATGGCACACAGATGTAATAGTCCCAAGCAGCTAACAGTCTAATTGAGGAGACAAGAGGTAATCAGATAATTCAAGATATGAAACTTTCTTCAGGACCTGACATTGTAAGAGGTAGTACTCTGCACTGAGAGTAGGCAGCCTGCATTAAGCCTCTGGTCCGCCTTGAAGATGGGCTTCAGGATCCTAGGTAGTCACTTAGCCTCATTCAACCTCTCTGCTACGTCAGTGGTAAAGTGGGGTCACTACCTGCATAACCTACTTCACACTGCTGTGCGTCCTGGAGTGTGATGGAAAGAACATGGCTTGGGAATTAGGCAGATTTGAATTCAAATCTAGATACCATAAATGCTTGTGCTCTTACTGAATCCACAAGCTATTCTAAGTGCATCTCACATACTATTTTCTTTTATTCTCACAATAACCCTAAAGCATCAATCCCATTATCATCCACATTTTATAAATGAGGCAAGTGAGGCTCAAAGATGAAGTAACTTGCTCAAGGTCCACCATTAAATACAGTCATGCACGGCTTAAGGCAGGTGTCCCCAAACTACAGCCCACGGGCCGCATGCGGCCCCCTAAGGCCATTTATCCGGCCCCCCGCCGCACTTCAGGAAGGGGCACCTCTTTCATTGGTGGTCAGTGAGAGGAGCACAGTATGTGGCAGCCCTCCAATGGTCTGAGGGACAGTGAACTGGCCCCCTGTGTAAAAAGTTTGGGGACACCTGGCTTAAGGAGTTGCTCTGGGAAATGCATTATGAGGCAATTTTAACCTGTGCGAGCAGCACACAGTGCACTTACACAAACAGACGGTGCAGCCTACTACACACGCAGGCTGTAGGGTGTAGCCTACTGCTCCTTAGGCGACAAACCTGCATAGCATTTTACTGGAGGCACACGGAACTGTAACACATTTGTGTATCTCAACATAAAAAAGGGGCCAGGCTCGGTGGCTCGTGCCCATAATCCCAATACCTTGGGAGGCTGAGGCAGGCGGATCAATCACCTGAGGTCAGGAGTCTGAAATAAGCCTGACCAACATGGTGAAACCCCGTCTCTACTAAAAATACAAAAAATCAGCTGGGCATGGTGGCCCGTGTCTGTAATCCCAGCTACTCAGGAGGCTGAGGCAGGAGAATTGCCTGAACCCAGGAGGCAGAGGTTGCGGTGAGCCGAGATCGTGCCATTGCACTCCAGCCTGGGTAACAAGAGCGAAACTCCATCTAAAAAAAAAAAAAAAAAATTGGCAAGGTGTGGTGACAGGCACCTGTAATCCCAGCTACTCGGGATGCTGAGGCAGGAGAATAGCTTGAACCTGGCAGACGGAGGTTGCAGTGAGCCAAGATTGCACAACTGCACTCCAGCCTGGGCGACAGAGCAAAACTCTGTCTCAAAAAAATAAGATTTAAAAATAAAAAAATAATAAACATAGAAAAGGTACAGTACAAATAGGAAAGATTTTTTTTAAATGATACAGCTGTCTAGGGCACTTACCATGAATGCAGTTTGCAGGGCCGGCCACTGCACTGGGTGAGTCAGTGAGTGAGTGGTGAGTGAATGTGAAGACCTCAGTCATGACCATACACCACTGTAGACGTCACTGACAACGTGCACTTAGGTTACAACACACTTATTCTCAAATATGTTTCCTTCTTCAATAAACTAACCAACCTTAGCTTACTGTAAACGTTTTACTTTATAAAGTTTAACTTTTTTAACTTGGTTCTTGTAATAACAGCTTAAAACACAAACATGATACATCTACACAAAAGTATTTTCTTTCTTTATATCCTTACTCTATTAGTTTTATATTTTTAAAACTTAAAAAAAATATATTTTAGACTTAAAAAAAGAAAACTCAAACACACACATTAGCCCAGCCCCACACAAGGTCAGGATCATCAGTATCACCACTGTCTTCCACCTCCACGTCTGCCTCTTCAGGGGCAGTAACAGGCATGGAGCTGTCATCTCCTGAGATAACAATGCCTTCTTTTGTAGTAAGCCCAGGAAGACCTGCCTGGGGCTGTCTTACAATTAAGCTTTTTAAAAACAGGTAGAAGCCAAATACACTAAAATAATGCTAAGAAGTCTAGTACAGTAAAAACAGAAGCCAGGAACCGTCATTTAAGATTATCAAGTATTATATACCAGGCATAACTGCATGTGCCAGATTTTTATACCACTGGTGGTGCAGGCTTGCTTACACCAGGCTCACCATAAACACGTGAGTAACGCATTGCACTACACAACTTTACCAAGGGCTGCGATGTCACTAAGCGACAGCAATTTTTCAGCTCCCTTATAATTTGATGGGACCACCTTCATTGCTGACTAAAATGTCATTGCGGGGGCATGACTGTGATAGAGCGGTGATCCAAGCCAAGGCAGAAGGAACATTTGCCTCTAAATAATACTCTGCAAGAGGAACAAAATCAAAACCGTACAGGTCTGTGACATCCTCAGGCCTGCATTTTCTCTCCAGGACCTGTTGCTCCCTGGCCCCGTGCTCCCTGCATGACTTGCAAGTGTTTGCTTCCCTCCTCTTTCCCGTCCTCATGCCTGTCTCCTGAGCAGGCCTCCAACCTCCAGGTAGAGTGAGCGGTACGTGGGGTAGGGGAGGGAAGACAGAGGGCAGAAAAGACTTTTCCAACCTACCTAACAAGGAAGCAAAATATGACGATGTTTGGGCAACACTTGGAGTGGGGAAGGAGGCCCAGGCAATGTCTTAGAGAAGAAAACGACTAAATCCTTTCATTATTTCATGTCCCAGGATGGAACGAACCAATTCTATAAAACAGAATGCTGACCAGGCATGGGGGCTCACACCTATACTGCCAGCACTTTAGGAGGCTGAAGGGGGAGGATCACTTGAGCTCCGGAGTGCAAGGACCAGCTTGAGCAACACAGGGACACCCTGTCTCTACCAAATTTTTTTTAAATTAGCCAGGCACAATGGCACGTTCCTGTTGTCCCAGCTACTCAGGAGGCTGAGGCAGGAGGACTGCATGAACCTAGCAGGTTGAGGCTGCAGTGGGCCATGATGGCACCAGGGCACTCCGGACTGGATGACAAGGTGAGACCCTTTCTACTAAGAGTATGCCTTCCAAGTTTATGGTATTTGTCAACTAAGCTAAAAATGTTTTGAAGAAAGCAATGGTAATCTTTGAATGCTTGAAGGACAAAGAAAAAAGCAAATTTTTAAGTCTTAAAGGCTTTGAAAGCAAATTGATAATCTTGGTGGAAAAAAGTAAATGAGGACATGAGTTGTCATTTTAAAACTAAATGTCATACACAAACAGGTAACCAGTATTGCATAAAAGAGGATTATTTGCAAATCTGTTTTATGTACTCGTCCTCATACATGGCTGTGTGTGCAGATAAACAGACAAAATACCCAACACTAATCACTACTTTCCCAGTAAAGATAAAGAGAGACTTGCCTAAAAAAACTGTTCACCTGCTTGTTTAAAGTTGTTAAATTATTATTATTATTTTTAGATTGAGTCTTGCTCTTGTCACCCAGGCTGGAGTGCAATGGTGCAATTTTGGTTCACTGCAACCTCCACCCCCCGGGTTCAAGTGATTCTCCTGCCTCAGCCTCCCAAGTAGCTGGGCCTACAGGCCTGTACCACCAAGCCAATTTTTGTATTTTTAGTAGACACAGGGCTTCACCATGTTGGCCAGGATGGTCTCGATCTCTTGACCTCATATCCACCAGCCTCAGCCTCCCAAAGTGCTGGGATTATAGGCATAAGCCACTGTGCCTAGCCTTAAGTCTCTATTTTTAATTGCTTTAATCATAATAATAGAGGTTACCTTTTTAAACAGCTAAACATCAAATACCTGGTACACTTTAATACACCAACCCTGGAAGGGAGGTCTTATCCTCTCCATTTTCTAGAATTAAGAAAGCATATGACAAACAGGTTAAATAATCTGTTCAGTAACAAAGCTAGATTCAAACCTAGGTCTCTCATTCTAAAACTACATTCGAGGCCCCGCGCAGTGGCTGACACCTGTAATCCTAGCACTTTGGGAGGCCAAGGCGGGCAGATCATTTGAGGTCAGGAGTTCAAAACCGGCCTGGCCAACATGGTGAAACCCCGCCTCTACTAAAAATACAAAAAAATTAGGCATGGTGGCGGGTGTCTGCAGTCTCAGCTACTTGGGAAGCTGAGGCAGGAGAATCACTTGAACCCGGGAGGCAAAGGTTGCAGTGAGCCGAGATCGTGCCAGTGCACTCCAGTCTGGCCAACAGAGTGAGTGTCCATCTCAAAAAAAAAAAAAAAAAAAAAAAAAAAAAATTCATTAAAATTAAAAAAAAAAATGAAACTACGTTCTTTCTACTTTAACATTTTGCCCTCCCACCCATGACAAATGATACGGGAGAAGAAATTAAAGACAGCTTTTTGGCAGAAAACTAAATGAAAAAATGCTTGTGTCAAATCATCTTATTTGGATTTTCTGTTTCTCCCTTGCCATCAAATAAAGTGGGCAGCCCGAGACTGGGCTACCAACTAGGGAAACCTATGTGACTACATGTAAGCTGGGGCTGGGGCTGAAGCTATGCGACCTTCAGGTTCCCCGTGCAAATCTTGCCTAGAGGAAACCTGCCCTTCCTCCATACCTGGCCCTGTGTCCATCAACGTATATTCACTCCAAAACAACAACAACAACAACTTTATCTTAAGTGCACTGTACATGTTAGGGAAAGAATATTTATTATTCGTTCCTCATGTTTCCATGTGGAAGAACTGAAAGTAGTACTTCTGATGTCCCAAAGCTGTCTCACTCTGTCTGCCTCTTAGTAGAGCATGCATCAACTATCAAATGAGTGGTGCTCAGAAGAAATTGGGTACACACAGGCTCTGCTCACCCTCCCTGCCTGCAACTGTCCCGCCTGCCTCTGCCTGCTAAGTGTGTCACTCGGGGGTGAGAGGTCAGCAAGCCTACTTGGCCAACAGACCCAGTGTCATTTTCTCCTACAGCTTTATCAGTAGCCAAGGTGAAATGTGACACAGCAACACACAGTGGCGGAGACTGGGCTCAGGAACTGAACTGCCTGGTTGTAATCCCAGCCCCACCATTTACTATGTGACCTTGGACAACTGATCTAACTTCTCCAGGCTTCAGTTTCCTGCTCTGTAAAATGTAGCCAACAAGAAAGCCTATTTCATAGGATTGCTATGAAGATTAGAAGAGTGCCTGGCACATAAGCAGCATTCCATGTTCATGTCTTATTTCTTTCTTCTATCTCACTGATCCTTGAGACAATCTCATTTGAGAACTAGGATGGGGAAGAAAAGGGAGCTGTGCATGGGCTTCCTAAAATTCCAACGGAGAGAAAAAATTTCTTGCAAAAGTCACAGAGGAAGAATGTCTTTTGGCTACAGTAGCGAGATGATATAAATCTCCTGTTACTTTCTGGTGAACTAGCATAAAGAAAACTCCAGAAAAAGAGCCGGTCCAGAAGACAAAGCACTAAGCTGCCCAGTTTAAAACCTCCCCAGTCATACTTCACCAACTAGAAATTAATCTGCAATGTTATGTTTTTTTTCCATTGTGGAGGGCTATCAGGACGCGCCCCCCTCCACCAGATGGTTCATTATAATTTCCCATATTAATCAGCTCTACCCTCATGAATATTCAGTGTGAGAGTTTGGTGCTTTTCCTAAAACCACCTCGCTCTCTGTTTAGTATGGGTATCAACTGATACCCCCTTGAACTTCTTAAGCCTGTTTCCTATGTGGAATACTCTACATGTCTAGGGACATATAAGCATAGTCACATTGTACTTATTGAATGGGGTAAGGGTATTACAGCAATTGAGGATGAAAACATAAGCTTCCTGAACATCTTTCTTTATAATATCTATTACACGTCATCAGCCACTTACAGGTGATCCTGCTGCCTCCACACCAGCTCCTGCAATGGAAATCCTCAGTAACTAAATTTAGCCCATTGCCTGCCAAATTGTAGGCATTCACGGAATGTTTATTGAAATCAGAGCCTAGGAATTAGGTTAACCATGACTACAACCTATCTAAAAAGTAGCTTTCCTCATAAGCTGCTCCTCAAATCTCCAGACACCACCTTTCCTACATCTGCTCTCTGTCAACATCTCGTCCTCGCTGCACTTCTAGACTTAAGACCTTAAACTAGGCGTTTCCTTAAGAAACCATGAGCTAAAAATTAAAAAGACACAGAAGATGTTAGTTTAAAAGTACTCCTCACTGAATTCCAGACAACAGCTTTACAGCAGCAGGTCTAGAGAACAACCAGAAGACAGGAGACTCTAAGACGGACGCCTTTGGAGGAAACTAATAGAATGGCAAGGCTAAGAATTTGCAAACAAAAATTTAAGACTATGCTAACGACAGAACCAAAAAACACAAATAAAATGCAGAAAAAACAAAAAGCTATTCAAGAGAGTCATGGATCATATAAAGCAAACAAAAACGTGGTACACTCTGAGGGGATTCAGGGAAACATGATTTATTTAACCTTTATGCTACGAGCCGTTACAGTGCCCTGCGCTCCAGAGACAGTGTTACAGCAAGGGAAAGCCTGACGGGTGCTGGGCAAATCGCTCCTTGCTGAGAAAAAATAACAAAGTGTGGGCAAAGTGGTGGTGAAACATCCTCATACACAACCTCTCTGCAAACACAGGTGGCGGCAGCCAGAGGCTTCAGTCAACTCCTCAGAGCTTCCTAAGTGCTCAGGAGTTGGAAGGTCACGTCCACAAAGAGAAGAAAATCTGCAGACATGACAAAGGCAGAAAAAGAAGTAACAAGCTCCGTCCCTACTAAAGGGAACACAAAAAAGAAGTTCCAGGATCCCCGTGCATCCAAAAGGAGGAGCCTCCTTTGGCTTTTTCTTCTCTGTCCTGAGCACTGACCAAAAATCAAAGGAGAACATCCCAGCCAATCCACTGGGGATGTTGCAAAGACATTGGGCAAGATGTGGAATAATAACGCAGCTGCGACGACAAGCAGACCCAAGACAGGAAGGCTGCTAAGCAGAAGGAAAACACGAAAAGCCTAACACTGCATAGGAACTCCAGGAAAGCCTGATGGGGTGAAAAGGGCAGTCTTCAAGGCTGAAAAAAACAAGAAAGAGAAGGAAAAGGAGGAAGATAAGCAAGATGAAGACAAACAGGAGGAGAAGAAAAGAAAACGAAGACAGTGGGCCAGGCGTGGTGACTCGTGCCTGTAGGCCCAGCACTTAGGGAGGCTGAGGCAGTTGGACCACTTGAGCCCAGGAGTTCAAGACTAACCTTGGCAACATGGTAAAACCCCGTCTCTACAAAAAAGTACAAAAAAAGTTAGCCAAGCATGGTACCTGTAGTCCCAACAACTCGGGAGACTGAGGTGAGAAAATCACTTGAGTTCGGGAAGCAGAGGTTGCAGTGAGCCAAGTTTGTGTCACTGTACTCCAGCCTGGGCTACACCCTGTCTCCTAAATAAATAAATAAATAAGGCAGAGCTCAGTAGCTCACGCCTGTAATCCCAGCACTGTGGGAGGCCAAGGCAGGCAGATCGCTTGAACCCAGGAATTCAAGACCAGCCTGGGCAACGTATCGTTCTGATCAGTAATCTCGGACAGCTTAAAGACACACCTCTCCTGGGCCTGGGAAATTGCTCCAAGGGCTGTGTGGCTGAGTGTCCAGGGAGCAGACACCCATAGGCTTCCGGACCACCCACCGACAGGCTCCTAAAGGCCCTTCAAGTGAATAAGCTCCCATGCTAAAAATACAAGGCCAGGAGCTGAATCTGAACCCGCCCAGTAAAAAGCTTTTGGACCAGGAATCAGCTGACTGTCAATGCAGAAGGTGGGTTAGGTATGTTTTTATAAAACTCCCATTTAGCACCAGTCATCTAAAATTCCATCTATAACGTAGAGAACTACAGACCCTAGTTACTTATATGCCAGGCAGTCATGTAAATTCAAATTACTTTCTTTTCTCCTAAGATGGAGTCTTGCTCCATCGCCAGGCTGGAGTTCCACAGCGTGATCTTGGCTCAATGCAACCTCCGCCTCCCAGTTCAAGTGACTCTCCTGCTTCAGCCTCCCAAAGTAGTTGGGACTACAGGCACACACCACCATGTCCAGCTAATTTTTGTATGTTTAGTAGAGACGGGGTTTCACTATGTTGGCCAGGATGGCCTCGATCTCTTGACCCCGTGATCCACCCACCTTGGCCTCCCAAAGTGCTGGGATTACAGGTGTGAGCCACTATGTCCGCCTTCATTCAAATTACGTTTATGTCTTCTTGAATCTGTTTATTAGAGAATTCACTGTGCTGCCAGGACCCGCTCTCTTTTCCTGGAACTAGGAAGTTGGGACTTACTAAGGTGACGTATTTTACATCAAAGATGAATCAATCCTTCTCTAGATCCTGCATGCATTGTTAGTCTGCTCTTGACCTAAAACTTCACTTCACTCCTGAGTTCTTGCAAGCTGCTAGCAAATGGGCCAGGCTGTGAATGTTTTCTTTGCTGCTATATGGTTCAAAGCATCTGATGACTGTGAGCTTAGTCACCATCCAATGAACATTTGCAAACCGTGTTACTGGTGTCTCTATCTGGTCAGGGGACTAAGGTGGTGCTTAGTGTAAACATCAGCTGGTGATTGCAATAACAACCTGTCCAGACGAACATTCTTCAGTTGGAGAGAGACGCTGGAAACACAGGAATTGATCCAGCCAGGCACAGGAAGATGTAAAACTGCTGGTAAAAATCTCTACTCAGAAACACTCAACTTTTATTCCCTATTTTGTGGAAACTGTCTAGCTTAAAAACAAACGTTTAGATTTCCAGGCTGGAACATTCTTTTCAGCTGTTCCTGAAGCTTGGCAGGCAGGGCACACCTCCACCATATCTTCGCCAGCATCATTTCAACAGCCTGTGACCTGATCCCCTACCTGCAGTCACACTCCACCTATGCCACGCTCCACACCACCATCAGCGCAATCTTGCATTGAGTAGTTCTGATTCCAGAGGAGCCAGACAGACCTAGTTCTGACTCAGGATATTACTTAATCTCTCTATGCCTCTTTCTTCATCTGTAAAATGCAAATAACAAGGTTGGTGTGGGGAGTAAACACATTAATATGCATAAAACGCTTACAACTGTGGCTGAACTAGTCTGTCCTTCACATGCAGAAAAAGCTTCTGTGCCTTCTCATCCTTCACGTGTGACCCCACTCTGCCTTCTACCTTTTCACACGGTCATGCTATTCTCTATCTGAAACAGCTTCAACTCCAAACCACAGACAATGAAACCCCCATATTTTTCCATGATGTCGTTTTCAACCTTAAATAAGGAAAAACAATAAAAACTTTCACTCTTTCTCTCCACTTTTTTCCTAGTAGCTGTAGCACGTATCACTGTATTCATGTTTGCTGGATCCTCTTACAGTATCTTTACTTTAAAATTCTTCAGTGTAAGTACACTGCACTCCATGGCTCACCCCTTTGGAACTCCTCCTAAGTCCTCACTGTTTGTATTCATTTGTGCAGAAGTCTCATCATCCCTACTAAATCGTACCCGAAAAAGTGATACAGATGCAGGCATTAGTTCTAATCCACACATAGGAATGCCAGTTAACATCTGATATCCTAATTACAAGGACAAGCTCCAGGGTGGATGAGCATCTGAACAGCTCTAATCAAAGATTTTCTAGAATAGGGATTCTAAATGTGGACAGAATGAATGGGGGGGTCTACAAACACGGATGGGGAAAAGGTTACACTTTTATTTCTCAGTAACTTACAAATGAAATTTAGCGATTCCTTCAATTATTAACATAGATAATGAATTATAGTATTAGCATTACCTGTGACTTTGTCACCAATAAAAATCACAGCTGTTTTCATATCACATTCTCATTGTTACAAGTATCTTTAAATGTTTACATTCAATACAACTTTGAAGTTGAAGCAATTACCCCCAATGCCAGACTTTGTTAATAATAAATAAGCACATATGATATCACACATCTTTTAAAATACTTCTCATCACTGTATTTCAATAGATACCTGGTTTCCTTTGCAATCCTATGCATTTTATGCTTTTGAAAGATTATTCTGAAAAGGAGTTCACAGGATTTATCAGACTGCCAAAAGGGTTCATGACCAACAAAAACGTTGCACATTTCTGCTCCAGGCTGGGTGCAGTGTCTCACACCTGTAATCCCAGGGCTTTGGGAGGCCAAGGTGGCAGGATCACTTGAGACCAATAATTCAAGACCAGCCTAGGCAACATAACAAGACCCCAAATCTACCAACACCTTGAAAAATTAGCTGGGCACAGTGGTGCATGCCTATAGCCCAGCTACTCAGGAGGTTAAGGAAGGAAGATCACTTGAACCCAGGAGTACGAGGTCACAGTGAGCTATGATCGTGCCACTGCATTCTAGCCTGGGCAACAAAGCAAGACTTTAAAAAAAAAAAAATTTTTTTTAAGTCTGCTCTAGAGGCACTTTTTAGCGCCTCCAGCAACCTTTCTTTCCTCACCAACACTAGAATGTTTGTTTTGTAATTTGTTGTTTTTTTTTTTTTCTTTCAAAGTGTATCACTGGGCATGAACTGGAAGGCTTGTTAATTAATCAAAAGAATGTTAGACATAATTTTTCACTGGTTAAGTGCATAGTGTTGAAAGTGTGACTAAAATACTGACTGAAGATATTATACAGGTGCCTCCATTCTCAGGACAGCAAAGTATGAGACTAACAAACCCAGAGTCCTGCTCCGTCATTGGCTAGGGCTCTCTCCAGACCTTAACTCAGATTCCATTGCATAATTTTGACCAGAAGAATACCTGAATCCTGCTACATCTGTCTCAAGGGAAACTTGTGCAGCAGGTGCTTGCCTGAGCGCTGTGACTTCACTGAGCTGACAGGAACAGGTGGCATGACTAATGCTGTGGCTGCTTGCTAATAAGGATGTAGCAGAACCCACGCAGGGTTTCACTGTAACATACCTCCTGCTGGCGTGACTGTGCAGGAGAAGGCCCCAGGCTCTGACCTCACTCTAAACATAGGAGGCTGCTAATACCTTGTTATACATGACCAAAACGGCTTAGATCAGTTCATAACACCCAAACGAGACTAATAAGGTCCATGAAGTCTGGAACCAAATTCTCTTTTGTTCACCAGTGTTTTCTTAGGGTCAGCATCCTGACACACAGACACACACAAACACACACACACACACACACACACACACACACACACACGGCGCTCTACAGTTGAACGAATTAATGAATATGATACACACTTGGCTGTATGTGGGTTTTCCTAACTCCAGAATGTCGGCTCCTTTTTAAAAAATAAAGCATGTCATATTTATCTTTCCCTTATCAGGACACCCTGCTGTGGTGACGTGCTATCAGACGTCAATCAGTAACTGCCAAATGCCTTGATCTAATCTGAATTAACCAGTTACATTTTTTTCAAATGCTTAGAGAAGAAACTCTTCCATAAAATCTTAGCAGGCAGTGAGAAGCTGTGAGCTCATCTAGTTTTGGAGAGATGAGCTCAGGCAGATCTGAGTTCAGATCCCCGCTCTGCCACTTTCTGATCATGTGACCTTAGGAAACATTTTAACACCTTTGAGTCTCACTTCCCTTCTGAAAATGTTGAGGTAACAATGGTGCCTATATCGTTTGTTGTGAAGATGTCATGAGAAGTTTCACTCTTGCAAAGGATCTAACACAGTATAAACAATAATAATGCCTACAAATAAATGCTGGTTATCATCAACGAGAAGATCCACCAACTAAAGTCTCTATTCACTTCTGTTTCCAAGAACTCTGTGCTGGCTGTCTCTGCACTACTGACACCTTCTAAGCATTCAAACATCTTGACCACAGAGTTCCTTTTCCTATGATAATGATAGCTCAAGAAACCAACTCTGAGCAATATTATGCAAATTGATGCTCTTCAGAGGAAACCCACAATCCCTGAAATAAACATCTTACACTTGCTATCTAGAGCATCAAGAAACTACACTTAAATCTACAGCTTAAACACCTATGATTATTGTCAATTAAAAGCCAAAGGGCATCATTTGTTATTAGAAACCTAGTATTATAAATGACTACATGTCTAACCCGGTTAATATTTGAGTATCGAGCATACATGCCAGTGTTATTTGAAAAGAACATTAAAATATGACATATTTTGATCCATAAAATGTGTTTAAGAGAGCTGACAAGAATAAATAAATTAAGGCAAAACAGTAGCTACTGCCTACTAAGTAGGTACCATGTACCAGGCATTTTACATCAATAACTCACCCATGCCCACGGCAATCTTGCATGATGCATATTATAGTGTTATCACCTCCATGTCACAGAAAAGGCAACGGAGGCTCAGGGAGGTGATATAAACTTCCAAATTTACACAGCTGGTAAACAGTAGACCCAGCACTCACACCCAAGTCTGAGTCACACTTCTCTTCAACCAGCACTTGCCTCTGCCATCCCCAGACAGTGGTAATCATTAAACTCCCTCACAGCACCTCATTTCTGCAGCTTTTCTACTGCTTATGGGGTTACTCAATTTAAAAATTAACCCAGTCTACAAATTGGCCTATCCTCTTTGTAATCTTTAAGCTCAGCTCCTTACTATCCGTACAAGTTTTAGGGGGCAAAGGGACCAGACAGGACCAAACAGGCCAGGTCAACAGAGAGCCAGCAAGAGAACCCCTGAGGACACAGACAAGGGCACACGAGAGGACATCTTAGCGTGATTCCTCAGAAAGCAAAGACCAAGGCTTCTGCGGAGGTACGTCTCAGGCAAGGAGGGAAGGGAGCGAGCTTGAGGACGTGTCGGATTATGAGCACATGAAGCTCGTGTGAGCCCAGGCGGAGCTGGCATCAGCCAGAGTTGAAAACTGATCAAAGGCTCTGAGGAGAGGTAAGGCCAAGAAGACCTGAAACGATACCTCCCAAGGGTCTGATATGGGGCAGAAAGACAAAAGCAGAGTCTGAAACACCTACGTGAAGCCTCTGGAAATGGCAAGGCACAAAGTCCTGGTCCAATGCCAGACTGTGATCTAATCTTTTGGGTTTCAGTCACGCTGTCACCCAGGCTGGAATACAGTGGTGCAATCACAGTGTCACAGCTCAGTGCAGCCTCAACCTCCCCAGACTCAGGTGATCCTCCCACCTCAGCCTCCCAAGTAGCTGGGACTACAGACATGCACCACCATGCCCAGCTAATTTTTTTTTGTAAAGATGGGGTTTCACCATTTGTCAAAGCTGTTCTTGAACTCCTGAGCTCAAGCAATTTGCCTGTCTCGGCCTCCCAAAGTGCTGGGATTGCAGACATGAGCCATCCATGCCCAGATGTATGACTTAATCTTAACCAGTCTCTGCCCCTATCCTACTTTAAAGCATCCTTCCTGATGTAAATAGATGAAAGCTATCATAAGGGTTCAGCCCGATAAAGCTTACATTCAGAGAAGAGATTTTCCCTCAGTAGGGCTGTCCTACTACTCATATAACTACATTAAAATGACTAACATGAAATCATACCAAATGTGTATGAAATGTCTGGCTCCTCCCATTGTGTCATATTATACCCAATCCCCCAAAGAAGACAGCAGGTGGCAAGTGTGGCCATGACTGGCCTAGTGACTAAGGAGGGGTAATCGCTGAACAGGCCAAGAGTTTTGCTTACACATAGGTTTCTGTTGTGCTAACACTGGATGAGAATGAAATTGAGCAAGAAAGCTTCTGTGCTCCTCACATGTGACTAAAACACCAAGTCAGCCAATCTTCTCTGGAAAGGAATATGTAACGTAACGAAATAATAAAGAGTAATGATGAAACAACAGTTACCATGCACCAATTCTTATGATGATTTGCATTTCGTAAGTAAAATTTATTTTTTAAAACACAATAATTTTGCAGCTGTTTATATCCTCTAAAAAAATAAAAAGGAAAAAGGCTTGCTTTAATGGAAATATACATACATGTGTATGTATAAAACCAAACAACTCCAATCAAAACTTCCTATGCATTACAAATTTCACTGCCAAAGTTTTTTTTTTAAAAGAATTATAAGGAATCTGTAAGATTCCAGCTACATATTCCAATCTGTCCCTGGATCTTGAAAATATAATTTAAAAGAAATTAGAAATATCTGGGTGCAGTTGCTCATGCCTGTAATCCCAGCACTTTGGGAGGCTGAGGAAGGCCCAGGAGTTTGAGACTAGACTGGGCAACATGGTGAAGCCCCACTTTTACAAAAAACAGAAAAATAAGCAGTGTATGGTGGTACACACCTGTAGTCCCAGCTACTTGGGTGGCTGAGGTGGGAGGATCGCTGGAACCCGGAATGGCTGAGGCTGCAGTGAGCAATGATTGCACTAATGCACTCCACTCCAGCCTGGGCAACAGAGACCATGACTTAAAAAAACAAATAAATAAATAAAAGAAAAGAAAATTTAAAAAATAAAATATATATAGGCTGGGCACTTTGGGAAACCAAGATGGGAGGATCACTTAAGGCCAGGAGTTCGAGACCAGCCTGGGAAACCACAGCAAGACCCTGTCTCTAAAACAATAAAAAATAAAAATATAAAAAGTACCTATATATATATAAAGACTCCAGCCACATAAAAAATTCAGAGATCCCGAAATTTAAATTTATACTTACAAGTAAAAACAAAAATAGTCTTGCCATCCTTTTCTCCCTAACAGTGACCACATTCTGTTGACATTAGAAATTTTAGTTTTCTATTTTTTAAACCTAGAAATATTTTTGATTTTTTTTATTACATTACTGTGAACTTTCTGACAAATTCACAATCAAATAATTCCAACTTGTTCACAGTAAGTACAACAGTGATTTGTCAAAGGTTTCTTGCTTTTTCCAGGATCCATCAATAGATGCTTGTTTCTGACTCTTCTGTCCTCTTAATATCCTGGTAGACACAGGGACTCCACATCTCTCATCCCTCCAGCACCTGAAACTCATTTGAAAGCTTTCAGTCAGGTGCAGTGACTCACGCCTGTAATTCCAGCACCTTGGGAGGCCAAGGCAGTGGATCACCTGAGGTCAGGAGTTCGAGACTAGACTGGCCAACATGGCGAAACCCCATCTCTACCGAAAATACAAAATTAGCGAGGTGTGGTGGCATGTGCCTTTGATCCCAGCTACTCGGGAGGCTGAGGCAGGAGAATTGCTTGACCCAGGAAGGCAGAGGTTGCACTGAGGTGGAGGTTGCCAGGAACAGAGATCACACCACTGTACTCTAGCCTGGGCGACAAAGCAAGACTTTCTAAAATATCCCATATGACACCAAAATTCCATCTTAGTTCTTCAAATCCTGTTCCCGCTGTTTATTCACAAATGCTTTCTATCAAAAGCACGAGAACAATCAGGTTTAGAACCAGAGGATCCTTGCCACCCTACCCCCAAAAGGAGAGAGAACACTTATATTTCTTGGCATTCTCAATTGGAATGCTGAACTTACAGAATTACCTGCTAAAAATGTTTGTTAATAAAGCTATGCACTTCAGAAATACCACAAATAAGCACCTAGAGCAACCCAGGGATGGGGGAAAATGTTATAAATGTTCTACAATTGTGGTGAGTACCTCAGACAGTTTTAATTAACCTGTGCTAGCACATTATCTAGATCAGAGATTTTCCGATTTTTTGGTATCAAAACCCCTTTACACTCTTAAATATTAGTGAGAGCAGTAACAGCTCTTATTTATATGGGTTATAGTCTATACATATTTTTGAATTAGGAACTAAAATGAGAAATTATTATTTTAGAGCCAGGCACAGTGGCTCACACTTGTAATCCCAGAATTCTGGCAGGCCAAGGAAGGAGGACTGCTTGAGCCCAGGAGT
Organism: Saimiri boliviensis; assembly: GCF_048565385.1. NCBI lineage: Eukaryota > Metazoa > Chordata > Mammalia > Primates > Cebidae > Saimiri > Saimiri boliviensis. The sequence continues at coordinate 104,288,355 of NC_133461.1, forward strand.
TCAAGGCTATAATGACCTATGATCACACCGTTGGACTCCAGTTTAGGTGACAGAGTGAGATCTTGTCTCTAACATGTGTTTGTGGGTGTATTTTATTTAAAAACCAGACTCATTACATGTTAATATAAACAACATTCTTAAAAAATAGACATTTAATGAGAAGAGTAGCATTTTACATTTTTGTAAAAGAATGTATTAATCTGAACACTACATCAAGAATACTTGATATTTTATAAACGATGTCATGTCCACAATTAGGGAATTCACATGACTACACTTCTTAATAAGCTAAAGAAAAAACTGAGAACGTAACAGATTCAGAGTGCAGAGACTGACTGTCTTGAAAAGTAATGTGAGATCCAGCAATTCCACCGCTGGGTCTATACCCGAAAGAACTGAAAGCAGGGTCTTGGAGAAACACTTGCACACCCACGTTCACAGCGGCATTACTCATGAGAGGAGAAAGGTGGAAGGAACCCAAGTGTCCATTGGCCAATGAATGGAGGTGCAGAATATGGTTTCTCCATATAATGAAGTATTCCCTAACTCAGTCTTAAAAAGGAAGGAAATTCTAAGATGTGCTATAACATGGATGAACCTTCAGGACATGCTAAGTGAAACAAGCCAGACACAAATAATAAATACTGTATGATTCCATTTACATGAGGCCCCTAGAGTAGTCAAAATCATATAGACAGTAAAATGGTGGTTGCCCAAGCTTAGGGGTGAGAGGAATGGGGAACTCATATGTTATGGGCCCAGAGTTTCAGTTTTTAAGATGAAGACTTCTGCAGACGGATAGAGCTTTGGTTACACAACATTACAAATGTATTTAATACCACTGAAGTGTATACCATGTACATTTTTACTTAATTATAAGTATATATAACACATAAAAATGGTTAAATGATTAATTTTGTTGTGAGCATTTTACCACACAAAAAAAAAAGAAAAAAAAACCCTAAAGGAAAGAAAAAGTAATGTGAGCCTCAAAACCCAGGGCCAAGGTCAGGAAAGGACATCTTTCGTGACTGAAGCCAGGCAGAATGTACACCAAGGTTGAAAAGGAAAAGGCCTACAGGGGCCTGGCAAATCAGATAAACGAAGGAGGGGAACAGAGAGGACAGAAAATCCAGTGTTGCCATATTTTCAGATGATTCAAACACAATGAATCTGAATCGTCCTCATACAAAACCTCCTCATTTTTAAATGTTGAAACTTCAGGCCAAACAAAACATATCTATGGGGAAGATACGGACTATGTTGCCTGAGTATGCAATTCCTCATCTATACATTATAAACAGAATTGTTTAATCTGCAGGAAGTTCTTCCCAAGAGAAATTTATTCTACAGTATAATCCTAATGTTAGATCACCAGGAAACAACAAACTTAAAATATAACCGAGCTCTAGTTAATGGTTTAAAAAATAAAAATAAAATATAACCAATGAAACAGCATTGATGCCAAAGGTTGTTGTCAAAAGCAAAACAAATGCTGGGGTGCTTTGGGAGTCTAGAAAGGTTACAGTAATGCAAATGTCACCCTTCTGCACTGTCCAAGCAAGATTATCTATCTAGTGGACAAGGACAGCCACTGCTGGAATACTGAACTCCATAGACTAGAGTGGAGGAAGATGGCTCATCAGGCTGTATTGTCTTGAGAAGTACTCTTCAGAAAATCGAACTCCAAGACTTGCAAATCATCCTTCAAACTACTAATTGAGGGTAATATCAAAACGGGGGCCTTTTATAACAAGCAGTAATAGAATCACTGCAATCAATCAAGAGCCATAGTGCAGACCACCAAAGACCCAGGAAGAAACTGCAGCGGCCCCCCCTTTCTAGCAGCCACAGCCTGAAGAGAAGGGAGCTTTCAAAACACACAGATAAAAGCAAAGCAGTACAAATACTAGAAAACAGTGTGGAACAAACATATAAAAGATGTCACAGGCCGGGCGCGGTGGCTCAAGCCTGTAATCCCAGCACTTTGGGAGGCCGAGGCGGGTGGATCACGAGGTCAAGAGATCGAGACCATCCTGGTCAACATGGTGAAACCCCATCTCTACTAAAAATACAAAAATTAGCTGGGCATGGTGGCGCCTGCCTGCAATCCCAGCTCGGGAGGCTGAGGCAGGAGAATTGCTTGAACCCAGGAGGCGGAGGTTGCGGTGAGCCGAGATCACGCCATTGCACTCCAGCCTGGGTAACAAGAGCGAAACTCCGTCTCAAAAAAAAAAAAAAAAAAAAAAAAGTCACCTACATAGCGGCATTTCTCAATTAGCAGAAATAAATTCTCCAGATTCGAAAGACAGATTACAGGGAGGAGGAGCAGGCCTAAAGATCAGTCTGGTAATGGTGGGTTCCGGAAACTGGTTAGAAGGCTACACTGCCATCTAAACATAAGGCAATGAGGTCCTTCACTTAGAGTAAGGTCAGAGAGAATGAAAAGGAATGCTGAGATGAAAATATTTACAAGGAAAATAAACAAGGTTTGGCGTTTGACTAAATAAGGATAATCTATTCCCTGTAATAAATTTACTTATTAATTCATCCACAGAACAGATGATCTGGCTTCTTCAACAACTGAGGAGCCAATAAACTAAAAACCGTATCACCCAACCTCAAAGTGTAGACCACATCTCAATCCTATTCAAAACAAACTTCAAGGAAACAATTGAGCCTTTACCAGGCGTCCCCAAACTTTTTACACAGGGGGCCAGTTCACTGTCCCTCAGACCATTGGAAGGCCGCCACATACTGTGCTCCTCTCACTGACCACCAATGAAAGAGGTGCCCCTTCCTGAAGTGCGGCGGGGGGGTGGGGGGGCCGGATAAATGGCCTCAGGGGGCCGCATGCGGCCTGCAGGCCGTAGTTTGGGGACGCCTGCAACACTGACTGATAATTTGATGCCATCACCTCACTGTATTTTTTCCTCCTCCTCACACGTAAACATTGTTGATTGTTTAGATATGATAACGGTACTGTGGTTATGCTTACAAATAATAAAAATACAAGAAGACATCTGTGTGTAAAATGGGATCTCCTTCAAAATAACATGGGGAAGAAGACAGGGATGAAGATGCAGCTATGACAGTATCAACCATGAGTTAATGGCTTTTAAGGGTGAGTGACAGGTGCATGGAGGTTCATTATACTATTCTGCCTAAATTAGCCCATCTTTTAAATTCTCTGTACCAAAAGTTTTTTAAAAATTAAATTGCAAATAAAACTTTTACATACTCGATGATCTTTATATAAATTCTATTTCAATTTTCCTAAAAGTGAAACAAAAGAATTACTGATTTCTATATACAGGTCAAAACATGAAGATAAAGAAAGTCATTCCTCTTAATAATTACGACCCATCTTATATAAGTTTTTACTTAATTAAAAGTATATATAAATTAGGTTTGATAAAAGTAAAACAAAGGTGAAATTTACCATCTATAAAATACCTATGCTTTTTAAAAGAACTCTGTGGAGGAAGTTTGAGGACTCCAGAGTTCTAAACACTTCTTTGTAAAAGTAAACTTTCTCAAAAAAAAAGTAAAATGCTTAAAATTAAACAATCACATCATTTCAAACTTGAGTATGCTTACAAGATCCACAATAGAGTAATTTAACTTCTTTTTCTGCTTTCCAGTTTTTTGTTTTGCTTTTTATTTTACCGGTATGCTTATAGATATATCATGTGAAAAAAAAAATGAATAATACCAAAAGTTTACTGAAAATAAGGATTGGCAAAGGTTACCCTAACTCTTAGCTTGATACCTGGCATACTGTTGATGTTCAAATATTGAATGCAACTATAAACATGTTGTGATACAAAAACTTTTCTGGTTGAATGGGTTTCTCATGTCACATTTCCTCAAGGAATACTGCTCCCTCCATCTTTAAAACAGAAATGTAGATTCTTACACAGTTTCTAATTTTTATTAGTAATAACTCCTAACCTAGAGATTGAGACAAAGAGCCCTTAAAAAAGAAGTACTGTCAAATAAACTAAGCAAAATAAACTAAAAAAACTTCTATTGTTGGACCTGGTAGTTGTCTAAACTGTGTTCATAATTAGATATTTTACTCAGTACATTATATGCAATCTGATCACTTTAGGCTGAATCCAGAACTCTAGGGAAATTCAAAACATGTGATTCCTATTACCCACAACTTACTTAATTTAAAGCTAGTAACTAACCATATACACAAACCCTGAGTCCTCATTCTATCAAATGTTAGTAGTTCAAGCACAGAAGAGACTCTTTTCTTATATTTTTTAAAAAGTTTATTCCTTCTTATTGCTGCACCAATAAAAGTAGTAAAAGCATGAACGAAGTAGTATTTTTATGTTTAATGATAATGCCAAAATATCAAATTCTACAGTAGCAGTCTACTGTAATTTGTGTTTAGACAGCTTCACTAATAAGACTATCAAACCGTTTATTTTGGCAACCAGCTAGACTCTGCTGGTAAAACTTAGCAAAATTTGTACTTGCTGCAATTTTTGACTATCTGTTTCTATTAATTAAGCAATGATATGCATTCAACCACACATATTTTCTCTTTTTAGCTTTTAAGAATCTCCCTGATTCATTTTCACAAGTATCTTGAATAGTAGTAAACAATCACAGTATTCTTTTTAAAGAGAGGGGCTGAGGAATCATATACAACTTCTAAGTGCACAGAACCACGCTCTACCCACTGTACTCTAACATAATTAGCGGGACAGGCTCCCTGAGGAAGAGCGCCATTATGAAATTAAAACATACCACGTACTATTCTCCAGAGGAGCAGACTCTATTTGAGCAGAAATATTAGCCCCGCTCAAGTCATTTGACAGCAGAGAGAACAAACAGGTCTATTGTGGGTAACGTAATTACATTCTGCATGACTTCCTTCAATTAAATTCGCTATTTAAATTAGCATCCATATAGCAGTAGAGAAATCTAAAAAGTATTATCTAATATGACCTAACGATGCCTTCCACTAACAAGGAATTAGTCTGAAAATGACTTCATGTATGCTGTAAGGCCCTCCCCGCTCAGCGCCATTATGAGAAGTGTATGGTCATGGATCAATCTCACTTAATTCTGCACATATTTTAAGGGCTCCCATCTGTACATCTACCAGGGTCAGAGTACACTGAAGCTCCAAAGAAGGGTTGAGTGTGCTTTGTTCATATTAGGTACTCATTAATTGCCTAATAACGTTGACCAAATTGATGTCTAGTAAAACAATGAGAAGGAACAAAAAGATTTTTAATGACCTTACTAAAAAAGATGGTGCAATCAACAACTCAGTCTTCTCATTCGACTAGCAGCTGTAACCTTTACACTGTCTACTGTTCATTAGGTTAAGCATGACACATGAAGGATGGAGAGGGCAGCACCATATTTTACTGTAAGACAAGAACAGTCTCTGCGTATTTGTGCCACCTGTGGCTACTTCCGTCCATGTTGGATCTTGCCCACCTGTCCTAAACAATAAGTCAGTCTGGGTGCAGTGGCTCATGCCTGTAATCCCAGGACTTTAGGAGGCTGAGGCAGGCAGATCACGAGGTCAAGAGATCAAGACCATCCAGCCCAACATGGTGAAACCCTGTCTCTACTAAAAATACAAAAATTAGCCAGGCATGGTGGAATGCGCCTGTAGTCCCAGCTACTAGGGAGGCTGAGGCAAGAGAATCACTCAAACCCAAGAGGCAGAGATTGCAGTGAGCCGAGATCATGCCACTGCACTCCTGCCTGGGCAACAGAGCAAGACTCTGTCTCAAAAAAAAAAAAAAAAAAAGAGTAAGTCAACTCACAGAACACCAGGAAAATCAGTATTCAGATTAATAAACCTCCAAATGCTTTCAACCTCCAAAAGTTCTGGTCTTAAAATCTTACACTTGAGAGTAGTGAGGACAAAGAAAGAATAAAAATTAGCCAGGCAGGGTGGCACATGCCTGCAGTCACAGCTACTGAGGAGGCTGAGATGGGAGGATCACTTGAGCCTGGGAGGTCGAGGCTACAGTGAGCAGTGATCATACCACTACACTCCAGCCTGGGCGGCAGAGTAAGACCCTATCTCAAAAACAAAGAAAAGACAGACAGCAGAAACTCTAGGCTAATGTATTTAGCACACCCCCCACATACATGCAATAGAAGACAGAGGGCTAAAGAAGAAAACGGACTCATACTTGACCAAGGAAGTGAAAAATGCAGCTTACACAGAGGCTTTCTTTCCTTTCTGGTTTCAGTTCTGATGTTTAAAGCAGACTCTCTGAGGAGGTACAGCTCCCTGTTTCAGTCTCTCAAAGAGCTGGAAGTATCCTAAGACAATGTTCATAGCACGCTTCCTTGAAATTCATCACAAACAAGACAAGCGGGGAAAGCCTATGTTCCGATTTTGTCTCAAAAGAATGAAAAAGAAACAGAAAACCTTGCACGTTCTCGCTTACAAGTGAGAGTTAAACACTGGGTACACATAGACGCAAAGATGGGAGCAACAGGGCCGGGCACAGTGATTCACGCCTATAATCCCAGCACTTTGGAAGGCTGAGGCAGGTGGATCATGAGATCAAGAGATCGAGACCATCCTGGTCAACATGGTGAAACCCCGTCTCTACTAAAAATACAAAAATTAGCTGGGCATGGTGGCACATGCTTGTAGTCCCAGCTACTCGGGAGGCTGAGGCAGGAGAATTGCTTGAACCCGGGAGGTGGAGGTTGCGGTGAGCCAAGATTGTGCCATTGCACTCCAGTCTGGGTAACAAGAACAGAACTCCGTCTTAAAAAAAAAAAAAAAAAAAAAAAAGATGGGTGCAACGGACACTGGGCCTCTGAAAGTGGGAAGGGAAGGAGGAGGCGGTAAGACCTCAAGAATGCCCAGTGGGTACTATGTTCACTGTCTGGATGGCAGGATCAAGAAAAGCCCAAACCCCAACATCACACAATACCCTTGTTTTTTTTTGTTTTGTTTTGTTTTGTTTTGAGACTGAATCTCACTCTATCACCCAGTCTGGAGTGCAGTGGCACGATCTTGACTCACTGCAACCTCCGCCTCCCAAGTTCAAGCAATTCTCGTGCCTCAGCTTCTTGAGTAGTTGACATTACAGGTGCCCGCCACCACACCCAGCTAATTTTTTTAATTTTAGTAGAGATAGTGTTTCACCACGTTGGCCAGGCTGGGTTTGAACTCTGACCTCAAGTGATTTGCCTGCCTTAGCCTTCCAAAGTGCTAGGATTAGAGGCGTGAGCCACTGTGCCCAGCCACAGTATATCCTTGTAGTGAACCTGTATGTGTATCCCTGGAATCTAAAAGAAAAAAACAAAACACAAAAGAGAGAGAGAGAAAAAAGAAAGAACAGGAAATTTGATAAAATACCAAGTTTGAGTTTTCTTCCCCAAGATAAGTGAGTCATACTATTTTTAGCTCCTTTGAACACTGTTTTTGGTCTTTAAAAATCATGCATTATATTTTACAAGAATAGTCAACCTTTTTTGAGTCACCCATCTGGACTTTCACTAGAAAAAGGCATTCATGTACACATAATACTAGGCAAACAATTCACAAATATGCTTAGTGAAAATGTAAAGAAATACAAGAGAACAAAGAAGACCAAATTCAAGAAAGTGGTTAACTGTGGTGGAGAGGGGAAGCGTTGAAACCAGAAGGCAGTTCACATAGGTTTAAATTGTACTGGCAAGGATTTGTTAAACCGAGTGATAGGAACATAAACGCGTGTCGCTCTTTAGAACTTCTTGTATATTACATTTTTAAATTTTGCTCAAAGTTTTTAAAACCTTGTTTTAAAATAAGGAGGTACTGCTCAATAGAAAAGTATACTATCATCTAGTTTACAAGAACCCAGGGTTCCAAATCAGTAGCCAAGGGCTGAATCTGGTCAGGAGTGTTTGGCTTGGACAGCACTGTGTTTGGTTTTGCTTTTTCATTGCAATCTAAATGCCTTGAGGCGGGATATGTGGTCTTTAACCAGAGTTGCCATCATTTTCTTTACAGTAAATGAGAGTCTTTTAAAAACTGGAAGTCTCACACACTGCTGGTGGTAATGTAAAACAGCGCAGCAGCTTTGGAAACCAGTGTGGCAATTCCTCAAAATGTTCAGAATACCATTATCATATGACCCAGAAGCATTCCATAACTAGAAATGAATCTAAGAAAAACGAAAACGCTTGTCCCCACCAAGACTTGTACACCAGCTGCATTATCCACGAAGCCGTAAGCATAGCAACAATCCAAATAGCCATCAACTGATCAATAGATCAGCAATATGTGATACAATAGACTATTATTCCATCATAAAAAGCAATGCAGTCTTGTTAAATGCTACAAAATGGATAAACCTCAAGAACATGACACTAAGCAAAAGAAGCCAGTCACAGAAGACCACATCATGTACAATTTCATTATTAGGAAATGTCCAGAACAAGTAAATCTCTTATCTACAAAGAGAGAAAATGGATTAATTAACAGGGTGATAAAAATGACATACAAGCAGATAGTGGTGCAGGCTGCACAACTCAGTGTCATAACCACTGAATGACTCACTTTAAAAGGGTGAAGTGTACTGAAGTGTACTGTATTACTATTATATCTCAGTAAGCCTTTTAAAAAATAAACCGGGGGCATCTATTTGGTTCTTAGAAGCTTACAAACTGTATTAAATCCCTTAGATTGTGTTCTGAGGACTCTTGGGGTGTTCCCCAGAGCTCTTCAGAGAGTCTGGAGGTCATGATGATTTTCCTAACAATCCTAAGGCATCTGCCTTCCTCACTATGTTGCCATTTGTACTGGTGGCACAAACATGATGGAGGGAAAACTGCTGGTGCCCTGGGCATGAAGACACCACAGCAAAGCAGCAGTCACTGTGCGCTTCATCACCACTCACCACAGCAGGGGGGACAAAAAAGCCTTTTCCACATAAAAATGTCCTCCATAAAGCAGAAAGAATCATTATTCATTTTATTCAGTCTTGGCCCTTGAGTGCATAGCTATTTAGTATTATTGCAGTGAAATGCAAAGAAGGTATGAGACAAAGTATAAAAAGTCTGACTGTTCGAGTTGCGGGTTAAACTAGTCACTGTTGACAGAATGCCATTTTCACTTGAAACTGACAGTTCCTATGGGAAAATGCACTCCCTTTTCCAAACTCACCCATGCCTCAACTTTTATAACACAAATGATTCATACCGTGGAGGCTACCACTTTCCATGAGAAAATGCATCTTAATCCCTTTTAAGACAACTTTTTAAGTATACCAATTAACTTTCTAGTCAGAGTTAGCAAGAAAGGCCTGTTTGGTGGGTAGAGGAGAGAAAGAAGCAAAAGAAGAAGTTAAAATTTAGCTTAAGAAACTATTTGCGGCTGGGTGCGGTGGCTCATGCTTGTAATCCCACCACTTTGGGAGGCTGAGGCGGGCGGATCATGAGGTCAGGAGATCGAGACCATCGTGGCCAACATGGTGAAACCCCATATCTACTAAAAATACAAAAATTAGCTGGGTGTGGTGACATGTGCCTGTAGTCCCAGCTACTCGGGAGGCTGAGGCAGGAGAATTTCTTGAACCTGGGAGGCAGAGGTTACAGTGAGCCAAGATTGTGCCACTGTACTCCAGCCTGGCGCCTGGCACCTGGCACCAGAGCAAGACTCTGTCTCAAAAAAAGAAAGAAAGAAAGAAAGAAAGAAAGAAAGAAAGAAAGAAAGAAAGAAAAACTATTTGCACTGTGCCACTGCACTTCAGCCTGGTCAAGAGAGAGGGACCCTGTCTCAAAAACAAACCAACAACAGCAACAACAAAACCCCCAAACAAGAAATTACTTGCCCTACCATGGTCATGGGCATTAACGTTTTATTACAATCTCACTGGGGCTTCCAAACAAAAGTAAATAAATAAATTTCATTACAGGATAAAAGTTTAATAAGTTTTAAGATATAATTCAGGCCAGGGTGGCTCACGCCTGTAATCCAGCACTTTGGGAGGCCGAGGCAGGTGGATCACTTGAGGTCAGAGACCAGCCTGACTAACATGGAAAAACCCCATCTCTACTAAAAATACAAAATTAGCTGGGCTTGGTGGTGCATGCTTGTACTCCCAGCTACTGGGGAGGCTGAGGCAAGAGGATAGCTTGAACCTGGGAGGCAGAGGTTGCAGTGAGCTGAGATCACACCACTACACTCCAGCCTGGGCAACAAGAAACAGAAATTCTGTCTCAAAAAAAAGTTATAATTCAAATAAAATAAGGCCTAAAGATTTATTTAGTTATTTAAATGGAAGCAATTTAGAAATATATTGCTGACAATGATTTCAAAAATCCCAAGGACCAATCTAGAAAATTGATTGAGGGGAACAAGATAATTCCAAAAAGATACGAGTTGTTCTAATAGTCTAAGTAGTGTGGTTCTGCATGAGCAAGTAAGTGATAAAATGTATCATGTGTATCCAGGATTCTACACAGAACTAGACTGATCTGGCAGATTCAAGTATCTCAGTCACTAGAGTGTTACAAGCAGTGGTGTGGAATAGGGAGAGTTAGTCATTTATCTTTTCCATATTTGACAAAAACGTGCTTTCATTCTTATCCTATGTTCACAGCAATGTTTTGACCTGGTTTTTCATTTAGTTGATACTAAGAAGAAGAACAGATTGCTGAGATTGTTTTATTCACTGTAACCATAAAATCAGAGGTCCTGCCTGTCTCCTTAAGAGATGGTATGTTAGTCCCCAAGACCCCAATCAACATTAAGCAAACAGTAAAATAAAGTTTCTGACCTCTCAAAGCTGAAATTTCTCTGTAATTAGGTAATTTCAATACTCAAGTATTGAATTGAATACATTTTAGCTTAAAAATGTAGTAACTGGCTGGGTGTGGTGGCTCATGCCTGTAATCTCAGCACTTTGGGAGGCTGAGATTAGCAGATCACTTGAGGTGAGGAATTCGAGTCCAGCCGAGCCAACATGGCAAAACCCCGTCTCTAGTAAAAATACAAAAAGCAACTGGGCATGGTGGTGGGTGCCTGCAATCCCAGCTACTCAGAAGCCTGACGGAGGAAAATCTCTTGAACCTGGTAGAGACAGGGACAGAGGTTGCGGTGAGCCAAGATCACACCATTTCTCTCCAGCTTGGGCAACAGAGCAAGACTCTGTCTCAAAAATAATTTTTTTTAATAACTGGCTGAGTGTGATGGCTCGCACCTGTAATCTGAGCACTTTCAGAGGCTGAGGCAGGCGGATCACTTGAGGTCAGGACTTTGAGACCAGCCTGGCCAACATGGCAAAACTGTGTCTCTATTAAAAAAAAAAAAAAAAAAGAGCAGCACAACAATTAGATTAGCCGGGCCTGGTGGTGTGCACCTGTGGTCCGAGCTACTTGGGAGTCTGAGGTGGAAGGAGCAGTTGAACAAGGCAGGCAGAGGTTACAGTGAGCAGAAATGGCACCACTATACTCCAGCCTGGGCAACAAAGCAAGACCTGTCTCAAAAATAAAATTAAAATGTAGTAACTTGGCCATGTGTGGTGGCTCAAGTCTGTAAACCCCAGTACTTCGGGAGGCCAAGGTGGGTGGATCACCTGAGGTCAGGAGGTCAAGAACAACCTGGCAAACATGGCAAAATCCCATTTCTACTAAAAGCACAAAAATTAGCCAGGTGCGGTGGTGCATGCCTGTAATCCCAGCTACTTAGGGGACTGAAACACTAGAATCTGGGAGGTAGAGATTGCAGTGAGCTGAGATCATACCACTGCACTCTAGCCTGGGCAACAGAAAGAAATTGTCTCAAAAAAAAAAAAAAAGGAATAATTTTATGAAGTTATATTACAGCTCAATGAAGACAACATGGACTACAACTTAAATACAGGCCATAATAGTAACAGTAATAATAAAATTAATAGCTTATGCATAGGGTTTACTGTGCACCAGCCATTATCATTTAACACATTTTAACTGGAATCCTCATAACAATCTTATAGGCTGGTACTATAATATTCTCCCCTTAGCAAAGGAGCAAACTGAGGCAGAGAGGAATTAAGTAACTTGACCAGGGTCACACACATTAAATGATGGAGGTGAGATTCAATCCAGGATGCCTGACTGTGAAGTCGGTGATCTTAATCTCCCGTTGACTCTGTACTATGAATTTTCTGAATTTTAAATATCTTATGTTTCAAAACAGGTTTGAAATCCCATATGAAACAGACCAAAAATGCTTCCCAAATCTCCATGACTAAGCACTTAAACTTCAAGTGGCTTACCTATTTGTCTAAGCATGATTTCAAGAAGTTTTAGTAAACATCAAATCATTATGACATTTTCAGGAGTATATGTAAAATTAATCAGAAAAATACATAAACCAATGTTTTAAAATTTACAAATGTTCACTTTTAAAGCATAACTTGAGTTATAAAGTATATATTTAAAATTAGACATGGTTTTACAGTAATAGAATCAGTTATTAGAAGAACAAGGATGTTATAGCTTTTAAAGGAAAAATATTAAATTGAGCCTCTCTGATGGTTCAAATCACTTTCATGTTAATTTCAAATCTCTGGCTCTCCAGTTACAAACATAGGTAATATAAAATCATACCTTGTTTTATGGATTAGTCTGTTATTCTACAAGGTAGGCAATAATTAACCTCATATCATTAATAAAATCCAGCTTTTAATTTATGTTTTTCTTCCTATTTTTCCTCAAATTTAATGAAGTCAACATATACCACTGTACTGCTATATTCCAAATTTCTGTTTCCTCTTTTTACCTTGATATTAAATTAAAAGAAAAACTATTTCTGGCCAGGTACAGTGATTCACACCTGTAATCCCAGCATTTTGGGATGCCAAAGCAGGCAGATCATTTGAGATCAGCAGTTCTAGACCAGCTTGGCCAACATGGTGAAACCCTGTCTCTACTAAAAATACAAAAATTAGCTGGGCATGGTAGTGCATGCCTGTAATCCCAGCTACGTGGGAGGCTGAGGCATGAGAATCACTTGAGCCCGGGAGGTGGAGGTTGCTGAGCCAAGACGGCACCCCTGCACTACAGCCTGGGCAAGAGTAAGACTCTGCCTCAAAAAGAAAAAAGAAAAGAAAAGAAAAAAAAACTACTTCTCGTGATGTAGTCTTGTGACATGCTAGTAACATTCTGTTTCTTATCTGGATGCCACTTACATAAGGAGCATGGTTCACTGTGAAAATTCATCAAGCTGTATATTTTGCTGTATGTGTCTCTACATCAATAACAACCTCCCCATATACAAAATACTTTGCAAGATCTTTTGAAAATCACTAACTAATTTGATCTTTGGAAAAAAAACCTTTGTGAGATACATAAGACAGGTTCAAAAAAATTAAAAATTTGCTACGATAACATTATGAAGGATTTGATTTCAGACTTCCTCACTCCAAATCCAGTGCTCTTTTCAACTCAATTAGACTCAACTCAAAAGAACATCTGCAGAGTGCCAAATATGGCACAGTTTCTAGAAAGATTTACGAAGTGTCTACTTTGCACAAAGCCCGAAGTCAGATGTCTTTCACCTGTCTCTCTACTTTCAGGGCCAGTACAGAAACATTTCTGATACAGCTGGTCTCCACAAAAGTCAGCCTATCCCCACTCTGACCCATTTTCTACATTGCCAATCAATTAACTTTTCCTAATCCACCTTGATCCTCAATCATATTACTCAAAAACTGTCAACAATAAACTCTTCCTGACAAAAATACAGGCCAAACTTCCTCATCTGGTCTCCAGGTCTTCTGTAATCTGATCCCAGCTCATTTACTGTCCTCCATTTACCAAGAAAACCAAAAATAATCTTTTCCTGCCCCAATTTCATGTTCTTCCCCTTCATTTTGTTTGTACTACCATCCACATCTAGAACTGATGCTCAAATATTCATCCTCAGCCCCTGACAGGGTCTCTTTCCCCAAAGACATTAAAATCCACTGTACAGCTGGAACAAACAATCCAAAACAATCTATAATCATTAAATTAGGTAGCACAGATTATAGATGACAGGTATTTAAGCAAAGAAATCACTGAGGGCTGCAGGCACACCTTCATGAAGATAGCACTTAAAATGGGTGCTTTGATAGACAGCATTTGAACTGGCAGCAGTAAAAGCTGAAACTCATGCTAAAGAACCAATTAACATCCTACCTAATCCTCTTGCCAGCTGCATCTCCTTCAAGAAGCCTTCCTCAATTGCTTCTCAACTTAACACTCACTCTCCTCCCCTCTCCGTGCTTCTAATACAATTACTGCCTCTAATACTCATTCAGGCACCTTGGCTTCCCATATTATAGACTTCCATCTCTTCACCTTGAGTACAGGATTGCAGAAGACAGCAATATGTCTCTACAGGGTAGGCATTTGGTATCTGTTCAGTGCAACTTAATTCAGCAGCCACAGTTGCTTACAGTTACTTAAACATCCACTGAGCACAACACCATTGCTTAACTTACCGGGCATCTCCTTTAGAAAGATTCGTATTTACAGGATTAAGAATAACCTTGTTTGCATCCACATCCACCACACATTTGGTATGCAAGTCAATCTCTGCAGACAAAAAACAAGAAAAAGAGTCATTTAAAAAAGTATTTCAGAAAAGGCATTTGACAAAATTTCAATACTCTTTCATAATGCAAACATTCAATGAGATAAGAATAAAACAAAAAAGAACTTCCTCCACTTGATAAGGAGCACCAAGAAAAACCCACAGCTAACATCACACTTAACAGCGAAGGGCTGGGTGGTTTCCCACCCTTTATCACGAGTGAGACAAGGGTGTCTGCTACCCAATTTCTCCTCACTACTGTACTAGAAGTTCTAGTCAGGGCATCCAGACTGGAAAGGAAGAAGTAAATCCTAAAACAGAGAAAATCCTAAGGAATCCACTAAAAATCTGAAAATAAACAAGTTATGCAGAATATAAGAATAATATACAAAAATCAGTTGTGCTGCTATATACCAGCAATGAAGAATCTGAAAATGAAATTAAGTAAACAATTTCATTTATAATGAATATCAAAATATAATAATAAAGAGTATCAAAATACTTAGGAATAAATGTAAAAGAAATCCAAGACTTGTACAATGAAAATTCTGAAACATTGTTGAAAGAAATTAAAGACTTCTAAGGTATATCCCAATTAACCTGATTTAATCATTTTACACACTGTATACATGTACCAAAACATCACATGTGGCCAGGTGCAGTGCCTCACACCTGTAATCCCAGCACTATGAGAGGCAGAGGTGGATGGATCATTTGAGCTCAGGAGATCCAGACCAGCCTGGCCAACATGGTGAAACCCAGTTTCTACTAAAAATACAAAAATCAGCTGGGAGTGGTGGTGGGGGCCTCTAATGCCAGCTACTCAGGAGGCTGAGGTGGGAGAATCACTTGAAGCCAGGAGGCACAGGTTGCAGTGAGCTCAGATCATGCCACTGCACTCCAGCCTGGGAGATAAGCGAAACCTTGTCTCCAAAAAAAGAAAAAGAATAGAAAAAAAGAATGAATAGTCTCACATGTACCCCCAAAATACGTACAACTATGATATATCAGTTAAAAAAAAAAAAACTTGTTTAAAAAATTGAAGACTTAAATAAACCAGAAGATACTGCATGTTCATGAACTGAAAGAAAATACTGTTAAGATGACAATACTCCACAAATAGATCCACAAGATTCAAGGCAACCCTATCAAAATCTCAACTAGCTTTTTTACAAAAATCAACAAAACAAGGTCTTACAATCCCTATCGAAATGCAAAAGATTCGGAATAGATGAAAATCTTGAAAAAGGGGGCATAACTCTCCAATTTCAAAACCTACTACAAAGCCACAGTAATCAAGACAGTGTGGTACTTACATACGGAAAGACATATATAAATCAACAGAATAGAATTCAGAGTTCAGAAATATATACTGTCACATTTATGGTTAATTGATTTTGAAAAGGGTGCCAAGACAACCCACTGGAGAAAGAATTGTCTTTTCAACGAATGGTAGTGAGACACTGGATAACCACATGCAGAAGAATGAAGTTGGATCCCTACCTTACACCACATTCAAAACTCCAAACAGATCAAAGAGCTAAATATAACAACTAAAACCATAAAGTTATTAGAAGAATACAGAAGTATATATCCATATGGCTTTGGGTTAGGAAATGAACACCCAAAACACACAACAACAAAATGAACTGGACCTCATCAAAATTAAAAAGTCTGGGGCCAGACATGGTGGCTCATGCCTGTAATCCCAGAACTTTGGGAGGCTGAGATGGGAGGATCACTTAAGTCTAGGAATTCAAGACCAGCCTAGGAAACAGTGAGATCCCCACCTCTAAATACAAACAAAACAAAAAAATTAGCCAGATATGGTGGTACATGCCTATACTTCCAACTACTGAGGAGGCTCAGGTAGGAGGATTCTTTGAGCCCAGGAGTTCAAAGTTGCAATGAGCTATGATTATACCACTGTACTACAGCCTGGGTAAAAAAGATCCTGTCTCTAAAAACAACAACAAAAAATTTTTAATTAAAAACTTGTGTGCTTCAGAGGACACCATCAACAGTGGAAAAGAGAATCAAAAAAGTATTTGCAAATCATATACCGAATAAGGAACTTATATCACAATATATAAAGAACCCTTACAACTCAGTAATAAAAACACAAATAGGCGAGGTGCAATGGCTCACATATGTAATCCCAACACTCTGAGAGGCCAAGTTGGGAAGATTGCTTCAGCACAGGAGTTTGAGACCAATCTAGGCAACACAGAGACCCTGTCTCTACAAAAAAAAAAAAAAAAAAAAAAAAAAAAATTAATAACCAGGCATGGGGGGTAGAGCCCGTGGTCCCAGCTATTCAGGAGACTGAGGAGGGAGGATGGCTTGGGCAGAGAGGTCAAGGCTGCAGTGAGCTGTGATGGCACCCTGCACTCCAGCCTAGGTCACAGAGTAAAACCCTGTCTTAAAAAAAAAAAAAAAAAGACAATCAAATTTTTAAATAGGCAAAGGAAGTGAATATATATCTTTCCAAAACAGATACAAAAATGGCCAATGAGCACAAGAAAAGATGTTCCGTATCCTTCAACATTGGAACGCAAATCAAAACCACAATGAAATACCACCTCGCACCCACTGGCATAATTATTATCAAAAAGACAGATCATCACAAGGGTTGGCAAGGATGTGGAGTAATTAGAACCCTCACACATTACTGGTGAGAATGTAAAATGGTGCAGTCACTTCAGAAAACAGTCCAGCAGCTCCTCAAAAAGTTAAACAGTTACCATCTGACCCAGCAATTTCACTCCTAGATACGTATCCCAGAGAACACAAAACTTGTACACAAATGTTCACAACACCATTATTTGGATACTCGTTACAGTCAAAAAGTGGACAAAACCCAAACGTTCATCAACTGACAAATGGGTAAATGTGATATATTCCTAGTGCAGAAGACTACTGAGCAATAAAAAGGAATGAAAAACTGTATCAATCCATTTTCACAATGCAGTAAAGACATACCAGAGACTGGCAATTTACAAAAGAAAGAGGTTTAATGGACTCACAGTTCCACGTGGCTGGAGAGGCCTCACAATCGTGACAGAAGGCAAAAGGCACACCTCACATGGCAGAGAAAAGAGGGAGAGTCAAGTGAAAGGGGTTTCCCCTTATAAAACCAGCAGATCTTGTGAGATTTATTTACTACCATGAGAACAGTATGGGAGAAACTGACCCCATGACTCAATCATCTCCCACTGGGTCCCTCCCACAACACAAGGGAATTATTGGAGCTGTAATTCGAGATGGGATTTGGGCAGAGACACAGCCAAACTATATCAAAAACTGATACAAGCAATACAGTGAATGAAGCTAACACTAAGTGTAAAAAGCCAGTCATCAAAAAACATACATTGTATGATTCCACACTTATTTGAAATATCTAGAATAGGGATATCTATAGAGACAAAATAAATTAGTGTGGTCTAAGGCCAAGGAGTGACTGCTAACAGGTACAGTTTTCTTTCAAGGGTGATGAAAATGTTCTGAAATTGATTGTGCTCATGGCTGTATACTGTGAGCATACTGAAAACACTGAATTGGTTGACTTGTATGGGGAGTGAATTCTGTCTACATACAGCTGTTTTTTAAAAGTACAGGCCATGGCTTGTTTATGTTCTCATATGTTTCTATTCTTACATTTTTCTGACCCAAAGTATGAAGCTGTTTCTGTTTGTCTTATCTCCACTATAAAAAGATACGCTCTTCTGGGCACGGTGGCTCACCCCTGTAATCCCATCACTTTGGGAGGCCAAGACGGGTAGATCACTTGAGGTCAGAAGTTTAGGACCAGCTTGGCCAACATGGAGAAACTCCATCTCTACTAAAAATACAAAAAAATTAGCCAGGCTTGGTGGCACAGGCCTGTAGTCCCAGCTACTCGGGAGGCTGAGGCAGAAGAATCACGTGAACCCAGGAGGCAGAGGTTGCAGTGAGCAAAGACAACGCCACCACACTCCAGCCTGGGTGACAGAGTGAGATTCTGTCTTTAAGGAAAAAAAAAAAAAAGCTCTAAAGGAAGGAAAAATACCATGTCAGAGTTATTCTGTATTTCCTAAAGAACCTTGACCAAATGTCAATGTCATATTCATTATAACTTGAGTGTTGCCACTGTCAAGAAAGGTTATTGTTTTTTTCAGTTGAACTCATATAATTAAGCCAAACGCAAAAAAGCGAAACAAAACAAAAACTTCCTGCCCTGTGCTGGCCAAAACTTAACTTTTCTCACATCAGTTATTTTACATTTATTCTCAAATATGCAATCAAGAATTACTAAGTAGCTATTGGTCTTTCTTTTAACCAACACATTTTTCAAGCAAATAGCAAAGAGAATCAAAAGCAAAATGTTAGAGCTATATAACACAAAAAAGACAAATCTGTTCTGTCGTGGTCAACTAGCATTAAAATCTATTTCTAATGTTTTGTGTTTGAATCCACTCTAGACTATCACGGAAATGCTACAAGAAAGTCTAAGCCACACTGCAACAACTTTTCAAACATGCAACCTCTTCACTTCCTTAGGCCCGGAGGTCCAAGACAGTTTCTTAAAACCACTGCTTAATGAAATCAGACCGTAATTGTATCGGCTGGCTCCTCATGGTCAAATCTATATCACACACAAGCACATTATCAACTCCCGGGAAATCTACTGTGACTCACCACCCACCACAAAGTTAGTCATTAGTTTGTTGCAAGAACATTTGGTCTGTGCAGAAGAACTACAAGTGTAGTTCTCATACAGAATACATCTAGAATGCAGGCCTGAAAAAAATGGCTGCTTAATCAAACATTTCCCCCACAACAGTGCAGTTCCTTCATTTCAAATTATCTTGAATTAGAAGGAAGCCAAATACTGCCCTTCAGTACTCACATTTCCTTCCTCTCCTCTTAACTGCTTCTCCCTCTGCCATCCCCTACCATGCATGTCATCAGATAAAACAAACAACTTGGAAGAATTCAAGGGTTTGATTAAGTAACCAACCCCTCGAAAATCCAATATAATACAAAAAAATTATTTAATAACTAATACAGCAAACCTAAACTCATCTTATCCTAGAGACAGCAACTTACAAACGTCCCTTAGGTCTAACACCCATCAAAGATGGCCTTTAATATGTAAACAACTATCTTCACTATTTCACTCAACCTTTTTTGTCAAATAAAATTCCCACTCCAACCCTGCTGATTGTAGGCTAGTAAGAGAAGGCTTTTCAAAGGACTGTTGAGAATACGTATACAAGCAGAACATCTAGGACACACACCCAAACAAATAAATGCAGTGAGATTTGAAGCAAGTTTAAGGGTCAGATATATGAAAAGCATTTTAATATGAAATACATTTTAATATAAAATGCTATAGCTAGTGTACCATCAAATGCTACTAGTCGGTTGAATTAAACTGTATTACTACAGATTTTAAATATGACACATTCGCCACTGAAAACTTCTTGCTGATAAAGTGCTTAGAAAGCAAAGTAGTGGCATAGGCAACGTGGTGAAACCATGTCCCTACAAAAAAATACAATAATTAGCTAGGCGTGGTAGTGGATGCCTGTAACCCCTGCTACCTGGGAGGCTGAGACAAGAGAATCACTTGAACCCAAGAGGCAGAGGTTGCAGTGAGCCAAGATCATGACACTACACTCCAGCCTGGGTGACAGAGGGAGTCCCTGTCCGGGGTAATAAAAAAAAAAAAAAAAAAAAAAAAAAAAGAATGCAAAGCAGTGACTAAATAGCAGTTACAAATTTAGGCCTTAAATTTAGTCTGGAAAAACAAACTACCTACCAAAAAACAAACACCTACCAAAAATCCAAAAGATAAACACCTTTCTCTTGGTTTAGAATACTACTCAACTAAAAAGAGCCTAGCCGCTATGCACTGCCTTTGTAAAAACAGCACTCAAGTGTACCCATGTTCACAGCAGCATTATTACAATAGCTAAAATGTAGAAGCAACTCAAGCACCCATCAACAAATCAACAAATAAACAAAATGTATATACATACAGTGGCAAAGCAGTCAGCCTTAAAAAGGAAGGAAATTCTGACCTACCATAACATGAATAAACCTTGAAGACACCGACATCATGCTAAGTGAAATAAGCAAGTCACAAAAGGACTATGATTCCACTTACATGCGGTACCTAGAGTAGTCAAATTCAGAGACACAATGTGGAATTAGAGTCACCAGGGGCTGGGGGAAAACAGGAAAGGGGAGTTGTTAATTAATGGAGATGGAGTTTCAGTTTTACAAGATGAAAAAAGTTCTGTAACTAGATGGTGGTGATGGTGATACAACAATGTGAAATGTACTCAATGCTACTGAACTGTGCACTAAAAAGGCTAAAATAGTAAACAGTATATTGTATTTCACAATAAAAAATACAGAACTCAATACTCCTTATAAGTAACACATGAACACCAGTTCATAGTGAAGTCTAAAATAACAAGATTATAGTTTAATTAGTACTATGTCTAAAAAGCAATTAAAAACCACAGTGATCTTAAAGTAGTACTGTAAATTTATTTCATGACTAATGAAGCTTTACAGAATTCAGAACCACGAATGCTTTGACATACCCATGAGCCAGGAAAGGAAAGAAAAAAAGAAAAGGAAAAGGAAAAAGAGAAGGGAGGAGAAGGGAGGGGAGGGAAAGGGGAAAAGAAAGAGAAGGGAGGTGGGCAAGGAAGGAAGGGGAGGAAGCAAAGAAAGGAAGAAATTAATTTATTCCACCAACATTAAGGATCCCTTATTATTTCCCAAACAAGATTCTTTTCCAGAGCAAATTCCCCACAAGGAATATTAAAATATCAACAGTTGACAACTCAGTTTACTCAGCCAGCATATTAGTCACCTTGTAAAAGTGAACAATAATTTAAAACAAGTCTTTCTTCGATGTACACATCAGCTATGGCTCGCACCCCAATGACATCAGAGTAAAATATGGGCAGGGCCTGGGAGACTCCCTTTACATAACTCACGTTCCATCTGGGGAAACGCATCATTCTCAGTCTGAACAAAATAATTCTGAGTTACCTACTTAGTAACCTGCTTTTCTAACTCTCCAGAAAAGTATTAATAATTTCCAAACCAAATCTACTATCCAGAAACACAGGCGTACCTCCCTTTACCTACCAGTCGTGTTCCTAAATACCTAACTATAGCTTACTCTTAAATTCACTTGGATTCATTTTATAAAGGTTGATAATAAATTATTTGTAAGACTTACTTATTCAACTGCAAACTTTGCATGATATTTATGATCCTATTTTCAACCAATTAGGGTCACATACCCAATACTGTTCCACGTCTACTCATGTTCATAAATAAAATATTTGCCAATGATATTTATGTAGGAAGGACTTGCTTTCCCAATTGGAATGTAATATTTAATGGCATAGCAGGAAACATTACTTCTGCTACTTTGTTGCAGTTATAAGTTACTTGGGATCCCCTTTTATATTGAGATCTGCTGACCTTGAGAAAAAAAATTACGTGATACCGTACAAGTAAAAAGTAAACTGAAAATCTTTCGTTTGCTAAAAAGAGATATGTAAACTATCCTAATCACTACTTTTATATTGTTACTAGTAAACATGAAAATATATTCAATAAATAAAAGATTAAAATACAACTGAACTCTAACATGGCTGAAGAAAGAATGAGATGCCAGGTTAGGAGAGGAGATGTCCTAGTGTGGAAATAATTAAAATAATCCCCCAGCTACTTGGGAGTCTGAAGCAGGAGGATCACTTGAGGCCAAGAATTAAAAACTAGTGTAAGCAACACAGCAAGACACTGTCCCTAAAACAAACAAACAAAATATCGAGATATAATGGCATGCATCTGTAGCCCAGCTTCTCAGGAGGCTGAGATGGAAAGATCATCTGAGCCCAGGAGTTAGAGGCTGTGATGAGCTATGATTGTGCTACTGTACTCCAGCATGGGCAACAGAGCAAGACCCTATACCTAAACACATATAAAATAATCCTATGTGACCAAAAACATAAAATGTACATACTTGGCCGGGCACAGTGCCTCACACCTGTAACCTCAGTACTTTGGGAGGCTGAGGCAGGCAGATCACAAGGTCAGGAGTTCGAGACCAGCCTAGCCAAGATGGTGAAACCCTGTCTCTACTAAAAATATAAATTCGGCTGGGTACAGTTGCAGGTGACTGTAATCCCAGTTACATGGGAGACTGAGGCAGGAGAATGGCTTGAACCCAGGAGGCGGAGGTTGCAGTGGGCTGAGATCGCACCACTGCACTCTAGCCTGGGCAACAGAGCAAGACTCCATCCAAAAAAAAAAAAAAGTTCATACTCAAGAAATGAATCGGCAAGAAACAAATCAGTGCAGTAGTAATCCTAGCACTTTGGGAGGCTGAGGTAAGAAGACAGCCTGAGCCCAGGAGTTCAAGGCTGTAGTGAGCTATGATCGCACCACTGGACTTCAGTTTGGGCAACAGAATGAGACTCCCATCTCTAAATAAATAAATAAACAGTTTAAAAAAGAAACCAGACAACCTCAGAGGACTAAGAAACAGGTATTTTAAAAACTCACAAGGCACCTGGCCAACATGGTGAAATCCATCTCTACTAAAAATACAAAATTAGCCAGGTGTGGTGGCAGATGCCTGTAATCCCAGCTACTCAGGAGGCGGAGGTGGGACAGTCTCTTGAACCCAGGAGGTGGAGGCTGCAGTAAGCCAAGATTACAACACTGCACTCCAGCCTGGGTGACAAGAACAAGACTGTCAAACAAAACAAAACAAAACTCCTAAGGCAGAACTAGAATAGCCAAACAATCTTAAAAAATAAAAAGTCAGAGGACTTGACTCCCAACTTTCAAAACTTACTGCAAAGCCAAAGTAATCAGGACAGTATGGTACTTACATAAGGAAAGACATACATAAATTGTTGGAATGGAATTCAGAGTCTAGAAACATACTATCACAGTTATGGTGAATTGATTTTGACAAGGGTACCAAGACAATCTAATGGAGAAAGAATGGTCTTTTCATCAAATCGTGCTGGGACAACGGGATAGCCACAGCAAAAGCATGAAGTTGGATCCCTACCTCACACAACATCCAAAACTCCAACTGGATCAAAGACTTCAATATAAGAGCTAAACCTATCAAACTCTTAGAAGAAAACAAATGAAAATCCGCATAACATTAGATAATGGTTTCTCAGAAATCACAGCAAAATCACAAGCAACAACTAAAAATAAACCGGACTTCATCAAAATTTAAAACTTGCATGCATCAAAGGACACAAGGGAGTGAAAAGGCAACCGAGAAAATCAAGAAAATATTTGCAAATCATCTATATGACAACAGAATGTTACCCAGAATATACGAAGAAGTCTAACAACTCAGTAATAAAAAGACAAGAAACCCAGTTTTTGAAATAATGGAAAGATGTGCATAGAGATCTCTCTAAAGCTATACCAGATGCCTGGTATGCATATGAAAATGGCCAACATGCACAGGAAAAGATGCTCAACATTATCCACCAGAGAAATGCAAATCTAAACCACAATCAGGTATCACCTCATACCCACTAGGATAGCAATACTCAGAGAGAGAGACAAGAACAAGTGTTGGTGAGGATATGGAGAAAGTGCAACCTTCATGCGTTTCTATGGGAATGTAAATTAGTTCAGATGTTTTGGAAAAGTTCCTCAAAAGTTACAGTTACTATATGACCCAGAAATTCCACTCCTATATAGATGCATACCTGAGAAAATGAAAACACATGTCTATACAAAAGCTTGTACACAAATGTTCAAAGCTGCATCATTCCTAATAGCCAAAAATTGGAAACAAGCCAAATGCCCATCAATTGATGAATACAAAACACAGTATATCTGTATGACGGAATGTTGTTCAGCTATCAAAACAATAAAGTACTGATTCATGACACAACACAGATGAGCCCTGAATACGTTATACCAAGTGTAAGAACCCAGATACCAAAGTTCACATAATACAGGATTCCATGTATTAAATGTCCAGAATAAGCAAATCCATAGTGACAGGAAGTAGATTAGTGGTTGCCAAGGGCTGGGGAGTGGGAAATGGAGAGTGGCTAACAGGTACAAGGTTTCTCTGTGGGGTGATGAAAATGCTCTGGAATTGGATAGTAACGATGGCTGCACAAGTTTGTTATTAAACTGAAATTCACTGAATGGTACACTTTTGGGATGTGACTTATATCTAAAAAAAAAAAAAAAAAAAACAAGAAGAAAAAACTCATAATGGATGACCCCACTACCCTCAATAGATAGAAAATACAGTTAGGGTCCTTCAACCACATTCTTACACATTCACTACTCAGAAGACCCCTGCTCACCCAATTCCTCTTACTTGCATAACCCCACATTCTATCCCATCAAGAAAATTAAGCTTGAAATTCCAGGGCTTTCCCGTTCTATAATTATTCTCTTCCTCCAGTATTTCAAAAACTCCTCTCTATTGGCTCTATTTATACAACGTTCAAATATCTCCTAGAATTAAAAAAAAAAAAAAAAAAAAAAGGTTGTGGTCCTAGCTACCTACCCCTCTAGGTACCACTCTTAACCGGCCCCGTTCCTGGAGCTTCTGGAAGAGGAATGTTCTTGAGGCTGGCTGCCTCCACAATGGCACACCCGCTCACTCCTC
Organism: Saimiri boliviensis; assembly: GCF_048565385.1. Classification (NCBI taxonomy): domain Eukaryota; kingdom Metazoa; phylum Chordata; class Mammalia; order Primates; family Cebidae; genus Saimiri; species Saimiri boliviensis. The sequence continues at coordinate 104,313,593 of NC_133461.1, forward strand.
AGCCCACTGCCAATGCCCAATCCTAATTCATTCATTTCAGTGAAATTATCCTGAAATTAACACTGATCATCATAATACCAAATCCACTGTTCACAATTCTGCGTTCATCACGTAGATGATCTTGTGATATGTGATTGCTGACCTTTCACTCTTTTGACACATTCTTCCCCCCTAGGAGTCCATAACATGGCTTTCACCTGATTCTCCTGAGGTCGCTCTTCTTGGCCTCTGTGACCTCCTCTGTCACAGACACACCTGAGGTGCTCGATCTTCTACCTACAGTAATGACTCCCAAATCTACACCTATGTCCAGTCTCTTCGTTTCTGACTTATTCACTATGGCCTTCTGGATCCATCCACCAGGCTGCACTTCAGACACCTAAAACTCAAGTGTGCTAAGATGCTTCCAAGCACACACTCCATCTCATTCGTAGTTGCAGACACAGTACATAGTATGTAAACACTGACAACACGCTGTTGACTGTCCAAAACTGGAACTCACCATTTCCCACATGTCCACCCTAAAACCTTCTCTCCTGTCCTTCTGATTCAGTTCATGACACCAGCATTCACCTAGTCATCTAAATAAGACTCTGCAGGGGGACTCCCAAAGCTCAGTAGTCCTCAGATGCTGACACAAACCCACTGCACGTGCAGCACCCGTCTGGACTCCCCCACGTCACCCCAGTGGGACTTGGAGCCAAGGGACCTGCTGGGCTGTCTTCTGTGCTGTTCTCAAATCCCACCCCCATTTCTTTAATTCATGATTCCCTGCCATCAGTGTCCTGTGTACACATGTTCTTCTAACGAACTCACATGTGCATCTCCTATTATCGAGACTGGGAGCTCCTTTGGTGGAAGATCAAGACTTATGCTTCTAGTGTATCCTGCACATCTTTGAAAAATGAGATAATCTCAGGATTGCAAGATCCCCTTAAAGATCATCATGTCCAATATTGTAGCAAAAGCACAGGTGGGTTTTGCAATTCTGGGAATGTTAGTTAACCTCTCTGAGGTTCTGTTATATAGAAATGTTACAATTACTACCTTTTTTGGTTTTTGTTTTTTTGAGACAGTTTCACTCTGTTGCCCAGGCTGGAGTACAGTGGCACAATCTTGGCTCACTGCAACCTCCACCTTCCAGGTTGAAGCGATTCTCCTGCATCAGTCTCCCAAGTAGCTGGGATTACAGGTGCCCACCACCACGTGTGGCTAGCTTTTGTATTTTTAGAAGACACAGGGTTTCACCAGGTTGGCCATTCTGTTCTCAAACTCCTGGTCTCAAGGGATCCACCCGCCCCGGCCTTCTAAAGTGTTGAGATTACAGGCGTGAGGCATCACACCCAGCCTACAATTACTATTCAAAGTCTGGTGTGAAGGATAAAGTAAGATAATGCACTAAAAAGGACTGAACTCCACAGCTCTCCAACAGAAAGCTCTCAGAAAGCAGCTAGCTATTTTCTTTTTCTTCAATCAACACTGTTGAAATGAATGACTAACAGATACCACTTTCTAAAGATACCTATAGCTCCTGGGAGCAAAATTCCCCCATACAGTTAAGTCATGGACTTGTGTGGAGTGGACCCGTTAGCTTCACACACTTCCCAGGTCACAGATCACACTGCTCAGCTTGGCCAAGCTTTTTTTTTTTTTTTTTTTTTTTTAGAACATGCTCTGTCAAACAGTCAAACACAAGGGAAACATGATGAGCAAGGCTAGAGATCAATACATCCATTTCCACTCACTCAGCACTTCAATCCATCTCCTTAACTAATAGTTATGTCAGTGGTTTCTTCCACTTTCAGCACTTAAGAAGTGGAAAAGTTACAGTTACTGTTTTATGGAGGTGAGAGAGTAAAAGCCAATGCCAATTAAATAATGTTGTATTTTATATTATAAATGTATATTTCTTGAAAGGAGTCTGGCCAGCCAGGGCAACAAAGTGAGACCCCATCTCTCCAAAAAGCAATTAAATTAGCCAGAAATGGTGGTGCACACCTGTGCAGCAACTCCACAGCAGGCTGCTGCAGAAGCATCACTGGAGCTCTGGAGGCTGAGGATGCAGTGTGTGCTGATCGTGCCACTGTACTCCAGCCTGTGCAACAGAGGGAGACCTTGTCCCCTGCCACAAAAAAAAAAAAAAAAAAAAAAAAAAAAAAAAAAGGAGATTTGGAAAAAACAATATAAGAGTGTACTTTCTTCTCAAAAAGCATCTGGCCCTATGTGCTAATATCCCAATTTCAGTCACTGAGTTGACAGCAGAAGCAGAAACAAAACAATGTTGTAATGGATGTGCGTCCCATTCATCATTAGCATATCAAGCAGATGCTGGCAAAACAAGGATCTTCTGTTTTACCAAATACTGCCAGAAATTTTCATCCACACTCATCCCTAGCTCTGCATCTGTCAGTGAACTGAGAAGACTGAAGAATCACCAACGACCCCGGGGGGGTCAAAGCTACCTTCTCCTGTCCCTTCTTTTCCTAAGAGGCACCTATGTCTTCACTGACTACCAGCATCTTCTAAGCTTCCTCAAACTTGCTGGGTTTTCCCTTTGCCTTCTGATTCGCAGCTGCTTAATTCTGACCCACTTCCTTATGCTTCCCACTCGGACGGCTTCATTTTCGCCAAGCGCTTTTAAATCCTGCCCAGCTATGGCAGGAAATCAGTTATCTACTGAGGCAATCTTGCTTTGAGATCTAGCAATCTTTCTCCGTTGTGTTTGTGTCCCAGACGCACACAAAGTCCTAAGAAGCAAAACAGAGTGCGTGGACCAGCCAACCTAGGCCCAGACTTCTGGCCTAGCTCCATTCAGGGCTTCCTGCAATCCACCTGACCTTCCCCCTGCCATCGTTCTCTAGCTACCCTCACACAATCTCCTTTCTGGCAGGCAGATCTCCTCTCTGCTGCCTAAACCTGCTTCGCTCATTCTCATCTCTGTGTCCTTACTCTCAGGCCATACTTCCTCCTTGAAGAATCCATGACCTCCCCTCACCCGTGTTCACATCATAAGCTTCCTCCCTGGAAGTCCAACCAAAGTTCACCCTCCTCAGTGAAATATAAACTCCTCATGATTCCCTTACTTCCCTGTCCTTCTCCTGGCACTTAATAACTAGCAGCCTGCTACTGCTGTTTACCTTTTAATCTAATCTCTTCACAGTCATTTTCTTTTCACGCCCGTAACAGTCATTTCCTCATGAGCGTGAACCCGAAAGCGTGCTTTAGGAAACTGAGTTCCCTAACAAGAACAATCAATTTCACTTTTTCATGATTCTTTCTAGCTCTTGCCCATTCCTGTGTATGTGTTTACATAGCAATAGTCATAATGGATTCCACCGGTTATACAGCTTTACATTCTGCTTTTTCCACTAACAAAGAAAATCATCTTCCTTGTTAAATGGTTTTGACTAGCATCATTTTAATGGCTGTGTAACAGTCCCTCCATTGAGATACTAAATCATGATTACCAAGGCACTGGCTCTATTCTGCATCTCTGACCACATCAGGTATTGTAAAATGCAACATAAACTCATTTGAAATAACTCCTGAAATAACTTTCTCATCTATTCTCCCTAACACCTGACACTGTTTCTATCTTCATTTCTTTCGCTTCCTGGTTCTACCCCCTTGGGCTAGGTAGATAACAAAGGTATTCCAAACACCTTTTATAGATATTTACTTATTTTGGTAGTCAATCTTACCCAGATTTAAACACAGGAAATCCCTTGAGGAAAGGCATTAAGATCCCATCCTATCTAATAGAAGCTAGATACCTGGCAGGCACTCGATAAATGTTTGCTTACCTAGTGAACATTTTTTTAAACCACCTAAAGTTAGAAAACATTAAATTCCTGGAAAATACAATGTTGCTGATCTAACTAATCCCACCAATAATGGCTACAAAACTTTCAGCTCCTTTAATGATTAGACAGGTTAGTAATGTATGAATGGGTGTTCTGTGCAGTACATGGACACATACCTTTTGAGCTGTACAGTCTGAACAACAACATTAGAAAACAAACAACATCTGCAAATAGAACTGCCGGAGCTTGCGATCAAAGTTTACCCCTTTTTCTCTAGCTGTTTAGCTCTGCAGCTGAGAGGAAGCCAAAACAAAGGTTGCAATATTAAAATTATGTAAAATTACATACACGTGTGAGCACAAATTGGCATGGAAACGAAAAGCTGTGAGGATAAAGTATGAGAACTTTTTCTTTTTGCTTTGTTAGGGTAATGTTAGAATAAATGTATGACTAGAAAAATATTCTTGACAAATTAGGCATTACAACTCTTCCTGTTATTCAATTAGGGCCTAATGCTTAGCCTTCAAAAAACTAAGTTTCCCAAACTTACATACAGTTTAGCTGCTTAGCCTTCAAAAAACTAAGTTTCCCAAACTTACATACAGTTTAGCAAAAAGATTGAAACACTCTCACTTCCAGGATAAATGTTAAATAATAAATCAGCCGGCCGGGCGCGCAGTGGCTCAAGCCTGTAATCCCAGCACTTTGGGAGGCCGAGGCGGGTGGATCACGAGCTCAAGAGATCAAGACCATCCTGGTCAACATGGTGAAACCCCGTCTCTCCTAAAAATACAAAAAATTAGCTGGGCATGGTGGCACATGCCTGTAATCCCAGCTACTCGGGAGGCTGACGCAGGAGAATTGCCTGAACCCAGGAGGCGGAGGTTGCGGTGAGCCGAGATCGCTCCATTGCACTCCAGCCTGGGTAACAAGAGCAAAACTCCATCTCAAAAAAAAAAAGAAAATAAATAAATAAATAAATAAATAAATAAATCAGCCAACCACCTTAAAACTCCAAACACCTAAGCACAATCAGACACTGAATTACATGAGAACTTAATACACCAGAGTTGTCTGGAAATTTTCGGACTTTCCTCAGAATACAGCTAATGTGATTCCAAACATTAAGAGTCTACACAGCACAACTACATCATCACAGTAACCCATTCTCATCCCCGTCCTCATCTGTGGACAGTGATTTATAAGGTTGCTTTCTGCACATATACAGGATGATAGAAAGCATTAGGACTCCAGTTTTACTATTTGCCCCAATTATACACAAGTACTTAATACATTAGTTTTTTTAGAATAACTTCTAAGTAATTCAAAGTAATAAGATTCTTTTCAAAATTACTGGAAAGGTGGAAAGATTCCTACATATCATATGGGAAAAAAGAAATTACTGGAAAGGAATACGGTTTTGTTTTAGTCTTTTCATACAAACTTTAGATACTGATTTTTTTTTTTTTTTTTTTTTTTTTGGAGACTGAGTTTGGCTCCTGTTGCCCAGACAGGAGTGCAATGACGTGATCTCAGCTCATTGCAACCTCCACCTCCTGGGTTCAAGCGATTCTCTTGCTTCAGCCTTGTGAGTAGCCAGGATTACAGGCAGGCACCACCATACCTGGCTAATTTCATTATTTTTAGTAGAGACATGGTTTCTCCATGTTGGTCAGGCTGGTCTTGAACTCCTGACCTCAGGCCATCTGCCCGCCTCAGCCTCCCAAAGTGCTGGAATTACAGGCATCAGTCACCACTCCCCACCTAGATACCAATTTTTTAAAATCACTGTATAGAATTCCACCACACTGTATTCCATAATAACCTTTATTTATGCTAACAACTACTTCACAACAAAAATGGTAAAGAGCAAATTTATGTGTGGTAATCACTGAAAAAAGAAGTCCACATGTATGTTAGAAAATACAAGGCTAAGAGTGGGCACTAAATGAACCCAGGAGGTACTTTACCCCAAATAATCCACTTCTCTATATAGGGTAATGAAATCTATGAGTAAACCTCAATTTTAAAAGGAGTTCAACCCAAGGATCAGCTCACGTCCATTCCACAGCTAAAACGATTATTCTTTACATTCCTCTAAACTCTGATGATTATTACAAGCTTATCAACGGCAATTTGTAAGTATAAAGGTTAAGAACTCCCCTGAAAAAGTGAAACCAATGGGGAAAGGGAGAGGGAAAGAAGGGCTCTAAATAGCTGAGATGACTTTTGTGTGGTTGTTTAGCCGCCTCTTTTTAGCACTGACATTTCCAAGTTTCTTGTGAAAAGGAAATTTTAAGAATGTGCTGAAGCCATCCTTTCAGAATCAACTGACAGATAAGTTATGTTTCATTTGGCTTTTTTTCTTTAAATTATTGTGATGGTAACCTTGAGTGAACTGGAATACAGCTGCCTGAATGTTTCAAAACTCATGCTTCTGAAAATGTTCAGAACTGCATCGACGTTTACTTCGTGTTGTCAGAGCACGAGATTAGTGAAGCAAAGCAGGACTCAATCTTGCACTAGTTGAGAACTTAAAGTAATTAAGTTCTTAGGGAAAAAACTCACCTGACCGCCTTAATCGGCCCTAGCAAGAACAGGACAAACCAATTCCCATAGATGAGATAACTCCAAGCGAGAAACCAACTTCCCCTAGGACAAACCAACACTTAATGTCAGCTGGTTGATCTGTCCCTCTCAAAATATACAAGAGACAGCAGAGAAAAGGAAAACAACTATAATTTCTCTATAAAAATTAAACAACACTTGATTTTGCTAAGAAGTTACAACTTCTTAGTTGTTTCTGGTACTTAAATGATAATTAGTTCGAAGTCTAATCAATGGCAAAGTCATCTCCTGGGACAGTAAGCGACCCCAGTGATACGACCTTGTATAGAAAGCGTTTTCAAAGACATTATTTCATTTAAAGCAACTTGCCCAGTCACGCTGCTTTGAGTAACAAAGCCAATACCCAGCCCACCTCCTCCCATGACTTCTGGGGTTCTCTTCACTCCCTTGGGCTACAGATGATTTAAATGTACTCGGTTTATCTGCTTTCTCTACCCTCCCTGCAGACTTAAGAGAATGTCAGAAAGATACAATTTCACAAGAATCTTGGCACTTAAACTATTTATTGTTGAGAGATGACGAATGAGACTTCAGGCAAAACCAAAACTTTCTCCACCGTCCAAAAACAACGAAGAAGGCATCTCCTCCACCTGACCCCAATCTCAGGACGCCCAGGTGGAAGGAACTCGCTGCGAGGCGCCCACCTGGCCCCCTGCCCTCCTTCCCGCCGCGGGCCACGGCGGTGCAGGCTTGGGCGACCCGGGCGGGACGCGGGGTCCCGGGGCGGGCTGCAGGGGCTGGCAACCCGCGCGCGGGGGCGACGGTGACAGCTGGCCGGGAAGGCGCGGGGCTGAGGGGCCGGGGCGAGGCGGGGCGCGAGGGCCGAGGGCGCCCTCGGGAAGGGCCGGGGGAGACGAGAGGGCGAAAGAGCGGCGGGGCGGCGGGGCGCAGGCGGAAGGGGCAGCGGGGCCGGCAAAAGGGGGCCGGCGGCGCCGGGAACCAGGCTGGCCGAGGGGGGGGAAGGGAGGGGAGAAGAGAGAGGGGGCGTCCCGGCGCGGGCGCGGGCCTCGGGGTTCCCGGACCCCCCTCGCGCCCGGATGCCGACTCCAGGGGCGGGGTCGCCGGACCCCCCAAGGCAGTCGAGGGAAGGGCGCGCCAGGCACCTGCCGCCTGCGCCCCGGCGACCTGGGCGGGCTCGACTCTCACCTCGCCGGTTCATGGGTCGGATCCGCACCGCCACTTTCACTTTGGAGTCCCCCATCCTGCCGCCGCCAAGTTGCTCCCTCGGCTTCCGTCTGCCGCGGCCACCGGCGACTCTTCTGGGCAGACCCGGCGGGACGGGGCCGAGGGCGGGGCCGGGGGCGGGGGCCCGGGCTAGGGGCGGGGCCGGCGCGAGCTCCCGGCGCGCCCCGCTGCACGACGGGACTTGTAGTCCCCCAGTGTCGTCGCGGGCGAGGCCGCCCCGGAGGTGGGACGGGAAAGCTCCTGCGCGAGTCTTGAGCTGGAACTTAAGATCAGCAACTAGAGGTAGATAAAAATACCTTTTTTTTTTTTTTTTTTTTTTTTGAGATGTAGTCTAGCTCTGTCCCCCAGGCTGGAGTGCAGTGGCACAATCTTGGTTCATTGCAACCTCCACATCCTGGATTCAAGTGATTCTCATGCCTCAACTTCCCAAGTAGCTGGGATTACAAATATCCCTCACCACGCCCAGCTAATTTTCACATTTTTAGTAGAGACAGGGTTTTGTCATGTTGACCAGGCTGATCTTGAACTCCTGACCTCAGGTGATCCGCCCACCTCGGTCTCCCAAAGTGCTGGGATTATGAGCATGAACAACCATGTCTAGCCTAAAAATATCTTTAAAAGGAGGGAAATTCTGACACGTGCTGTGACATGGATGATGGACCTTGAAAACAATAGGCTAGGTGAAATAAGCCAGGCACAAAAGAACAACTACTATGTGGTTCTACATATATCTGCATACAGTAGTCAAATTCATAGAGATAGAAGGTAGACTGGAGGTTAGTGAGGGCTGTGAGGAGGAGGAATGAGGTTAGTATGGAATGGGTGCAGAGATTCAGCTTGGGAAGATTTCAGCTGTGGACAGGTTTTTTTTAGAGACAGCGTCTCACTCGTTTACCCAGACTGTAGTGCAGTGGTGTGAGTATAGTTCGCTGCAGCCTCAACCTCCTGGGCTCAAGTGATTTTCCTGCTTCAGCCTCCCAACTAACTGGAATTACAGGGGCACACCACAACAACTGGCTAATTTTTATTCTTTGGTAGAGATGGAGTCTCACTACGTTGCCCAGGCTGGTTTTGAACTTTTGCCCTCAAGTAATCTTGCTCAATTCAGCCTCCCAAAGCACTAGGATTACAGGTGTGAGCCCTTGCACCCTACCAAGATGCTAAGTTTTTATTTTGTTGTTTGTTTGAGATGGAGTCTTGCTCTGTCACCCAGGTTGGAGTGCAGTGGCATGATCTCAGCTTGCTGCAGCCTCTGCCTTCTGGGTTCAAGTGATTCTCCTGCCTCAGCCTCCAGAGTAGCTGGGATTACAGTTGTGCACCATCATGCCCAGCTATTTTTTATATTTTTAGTAGAGACAGGGGTTTCACCATGTTGGCCAGGCTGGTCTCGAACTCTTGACCTCAAGTGATCCTCGTGCCTTGGCCTCCCAAGTGCTGGGATTACAGGTGCGAGCCACCATGCCTGGCTGATAGTAACTTTCATGTTATATGTTTTTTTAATCAAAATTTCAAAAAAGGTTAAAAATAGAAAATGCTACCCCAGAGGACCCTCTTTTTAAAAAGGGGAATTTGTTTCCTAGAGGCCCCGCCTCTGCACTTCAGGAGGTCTCAGCTATAACAGCAGTGGGTTTAGTGCAGCAGGTCCTTTGACTTAGTAAACAAGTAATATCAAGAGAACCAATTTAGGATTACCTAAATTGGTAATCCTAATTTAGTGTCAATTAGTGTCAAATCTTAGTGTTTGACACTATGACAGCTGCTTAATTTTACCAAATACTTTTTTTTTTTTTTTTTGAGACAAGGTTTCATTCTGTGCCCAGGCTGGAGTGCAGGGGCACCATTTTTGGCTCACTGCAGCCTCAATCTCCCAGGCTCAAGTGACCCTCCCACCTTAGACTCCCAGGTAGCTGGGACTACAAGCATGCAGCACCATGCCTAGCTGATTTTTAAATTTTTTGGAGAAATGGTGTCTCACTATGTTACCCACACTGGTCTTGAACTTCTGGCCTCAAGTGATCCTCCTACAGTGCTGGGATTACAGGTGTGAGCCATTGTACCAGGTCACCAAGTAAATTATTTGAAAAGGAACACACACAACAATTACTATCTACTTTCACTCTCTTTAAAAAGAAAAAAAAGAGTCATTTTGGGTATAATTTTATATTGAAATTGTTTTGCCCTCCTGTCCTTTTGCTCTTATTTAGTGTTGACATCACCTTTGCAATGGCCCCGGACTGCTTACCAAAGGCTGATACTCTGGTCTTCAACACACATCCTCATTACCACCTCCCTACATTCAGGTTATAAAAAATAAGGGTTCGGAATGTCCCAAGGTTTCATACTTCACTTTATATCTCCTTTATAACCAGGCAAATTTTATTTTTAAATGGCATGTCCTGATGCTAGCTTGAATTTGACTTTTTAAACAGAGTCAAAGCAGGCAGAAAAAGAGAACATGATGCTGTTTCTATGGGAATATTGTATTTATACTTAAGCTGAAACTGAAAAGAGAGGAAAGCCCCTAAGGAGCTCACGGAGGGGAAGAATCGAATAGGGAAGAAGTGAGGGCTTTCTCAAAATCCTCAAAACCGTTTAAAATGTTCTCAAAATATTTGGAAGAAAATGACAGTAGCCTCCCTGGGGACTGTGAGCTGTTTCCCCTTTTGACTTCTGTTCACACTAATCTGTCTCCTTCGACTTCTGCAGTAAAGATTCTTAAAAGAGAGCCCAAGACGAGAAATGCCCCTATCTTCCCATGGAAAGTGTTCCTCTGACAGGTAGGAGACAGAGGACCAAGACTCAAGTGACAGCCTGCAGCCCAGGAGTTTCAGGGGCTTCGACATGGAATGAAACTGGAGAACTAACAACAGGCTTTGGGCTTCAGCAGAGGCTCCAACAAGACAGACAGAAATGTCCTGCTTTCTCTCTGTCCCTCTTTTTCTATGGTCCGAGACAGAGTCTTGCTCTGTTGCCCAGGCTGGGGTGCAGTGGCACAATCTCAGCTCACTGCAACCTCCGCCTCCTGGGTTCAAGCGATTCTCCTGCCTCAGCCTCCTAAATAGCTGGGATCACAGGCTCCCGCCACCACGCCTGGCCTATTTTTGTAGTTCTAGTGGAGGCGGGTTTCATCATATTGGCCAGGCTGGTCTCAAACTCCCAACTTCAGGTGATCTGCCCACCTCAGCCTCCCAAGGTGCTGGGATGATAGATGTGAGCCACTGAGCCCAGCCAGTTTCTTTCTTTTCAACTATTAGAGGAAAAAGAAAAAAAAAGAACTAGTGCATAAGGCATTCCCTGGTACCTGGTTTTTAAAGCCAGTGCTTAGGAAATCTACAAGTGTTTACGAGGTAGATACTAATAGCCATTTTGAGAGAGCTGTTGAATTTTAGCTGTGTGGAAAAAGAGTTTCTAGTTTTTGCCATCGCATTTTGCAAATCTGCACATTCTAAAACTGATTTCTACTTTACTTTTTGTGGCTTTGATCCACCCATTCAATAGTTTCTGATGGTCCCTGCATTTGTCACATATATGTATGTATATATGTGTGTGTATATATATATATAAAAATTATATAAGATGCATATATAATATATATAAGGTATATATATATGTATATATAAATTTTTTTTAAGACGGAGTCTCACTGTGTCAGGATTTCCCTGCTTGCCTGAGACCTACCTTTGTGAAAGCACTTTGTTTTCCCAATTGTAATCATATCTGCATCTGCCTCCCCAGCTATACTGTGCCACAGTGCAGTCTTTACGCATGGAGAAAATGTCTTTTTTTGAGACAGGCTCTCATTCTGTTGCCCAGGCTGGAGTATAGTGGCACAATCATTGCTCCCTGCAGCCTCAAACTCTGGGGCTGAAATGAGCCTGCAACCTCAGCTTCCTAAGTAGCTGGGACTACAGGTGTGCATCACCACTCTGGCTAATTTTTATATTTTTTGTCTATATTGCCCAGGCTGGTCTCGAACTCCTGGGCTTATGTAGTCACCTGCCTCCAGCCTCCCAAAGCACTGAGATTACAGACGTAAGCCACCATACCCAGCTTGAAAGTGTCTTTTTTTTTTTTTTTTTGAGATGGAGTCTTGCTCTGTTTCCCAGGCTGGAGGTGCAGTGGCACAATCTCGGCTCACCGTGCAACCTCAGCCTCCCAGGTTCAAGCAATTCTCCTGCTTCAGCCTCTCGAGTAGCTGGGATTACAGGCATGCACCACCATGCCAGCTAATTTTTGTATTTTTAGTAGAGACGGGTTTCACCATGCTGGCCCGGCTGGTCTTTAACTCCTGACCTCAGGCAATTAGCCTAGCTTGGCCTCCCAAAGTGCTGAGATTACAGCATGAGCCACCGTGCCGGGCCCAAGGTGTCTTTTTAAAGACTGTTTATCTCTAACAGCTTATACAGTGGCTGGTACTTAGTAGGCACTTAATACATTAGAGAATGAAGATATTAACCACATGGCAACGTCGTTGCTCTCAGATTAAATGGCTTGCCTCAAGCCACACAGCTGGAAGGTGGCAGAGCTGGAATGCAAACACAAATTTGTTTGATTTCAAAAATCTTTGCCCTTTCCACAAAGAAGGCACTGCGCCTCCCCGCCCATATTTTTCAGGTGCACATTATCTTTACAGTGTCCTGAACTCCTAGTGAAAGCCTAGATCTCACTTATAGCAATGACCCCTTTCTAGCTGTTATTTAATGAGTCCTTATGACATGTCAGGCATTGCGCTTAGCATGCCACACGTATGATCTCATTTCATTCGTACAACAATCCTATGAGGTTGGCACTATTATTATGGCCTTTAACAGAAAGGAAACAGGCCGGGCATGGTGGCTCATGCCAATAATCCCAGCACTATGGGAGGCCAAGGTGAGCACCTTGCTTGAGCTCAGGAGTTCGAGACAAGTCTGGGCAAATTGGCAAAACCCTGTCTCTACTAAAAATACAAAAAATTGGCCGGGCACAGTGACTCACACTTGTAATCACAGAACTTTGGGAGGCCAGGGAACAGATCACTTGAGGTCGGGGGTTCAAGACCAGCCTGACCAACGTGGAGAAACACCATCTCTACTAAAAATACAAAACTAGCCAGACATGGTGGCAGATGCCTGTAATCCCAGCTACTTGCAAGGTTGAGGCAGGAAAATTGCTTGAACCCAGGAGGTGGAGGTTGCAGTGAGCCGAGATCGAGCCATTGCACTTCAGCCTGGGCAATAAAAATGAAACTCTGTCTCAAACATAATAATAATACAAAAAATTAGCCGGGCGTGGTGGCGGGCACCTGTGGTCCCAGCTACTCGGGAGGCTGAGGCACAAGAATCCCTTCAACCCTGGAAGTGGAGGTTGCAGTGAGCCGAGATTGCACTTCAGCCTGGGCAACAAGAGTGAAACTCCATCTCAAAAAAAAAAACAAAAAACAAAACAAAAAAATTAGCCGAGCATGGTGGCATGCACCTTTAGTCCTAGCTACTTGGGAGGCTGAGGCACAAGATCATTTGAACCCTGGACGTGGAGGTTGCAGTGAGCTGAGATTGCACCACTGCACTCCAGCCTGGCGACAGACTGAGATTCTGTCTCCAGAATAAAAATAAAATAGGCTAGGTAGAATGGACCCAGGCAAAGGCCACTTTCCCTGGGGTTTGGAATGAGCTAGGGTTTACAAGCCCAGAAGGTAAGGTGTACTTTATAAACTAAGTTATTTATGTATTGGTTTCCCTAGGGTTTACCCTTTGTGTTTAGTAAATGTTCCTTAAATTTATGTGTATTTGACCTATGCAAGGGGAAGCAAAGGGAAGGACATTGGTCCACAAGTGGGACAGAGGTTTGAAAAGGAGGAAGTCTAACCTCTGAGGCCAGTGTGGTGGGGGCAGTGGGAATTGGGGAGACACCACAGCAAGAGACAAGTCAGAAGTAGAGATTTGGGCCAGGCATGGTGGCTCACACCTGTAATCCCAGCACTCTGGGAGGCCAAGGCGGGTGGATCACGTGAGGTCAGGAGTTCGAGACCAGCCTGGCCAATATGGTAAAATCCCGTCTCTACTAAAAATACAAAAATCAGCCAGGTGTGGTGGCGTGTGCCTGTAATCCCAGCTACTCGGGAGGCTGAGACAGGAGAATCACCTGAACTGGGAGGTGGAGATTGCAGTGAGCCCAGATGGTATGAGATTCCATCTCAAAAAAAAAAAAAAAAAAAAAAAAATGTAGATTAAAGATCACTGGGTTCTGCCCCAGGAGAGCCCTCTTTTGCACTGATCATACAGCTCTGGGCTCCACTTCATTCTGAAAGATGACACTTCCCTCCATTTCCAGTCCCTATTTTCTCTTCTCTTCCCAACTGATGCAGTCCCTGTAGCCCGCACTGTTGTTGCTTTAGTGACTTGTACTCACGTCGCTCCCTTTTCTAGGATGCCCTTTGCCAGTTGAGATCTAACCATTCAAACCCCATTCTCTCTGTAAAGTCATGCTTCACTCATCCTACACACATTCATGTTTTCCTCCTGGAAACTTTTCTAGCACTGTGCCTTATTAGCATTTGGTTACAAGCTGCCTTCAATAATGTATGTAGGTCTTGTCTTCTCCAAGGAGACTGAGGACTTCTCAGTAGCAGAAATAATGTCTTCCCTTTTTCGGTATCACTTAAAGTGAAGGGTACACAGCCGACTTCATACATACTCGGTGGCTGAATGGTGACTTCCAGATAAAAGAAGGCATAGAGGTGGGAGAGCCCGGAGCCAAGGAAGGACTTTAATTATTTTGACTGATATTCTAGGTTGACAAGAAATTAGAGCAACTACATAAGCATGGAGAGTAGGAGAAAAGATCTTTAGGATATTCTTTCGGCCTCTTTATTAAAGAAATTTAAGTCCCTCCTAATCTTATCTCCAAAGAGCTAGAACTCTACATCCATCAGAAACTTAAAAACCATCTCCAGATGCACAGATTTCACACTGAACTCCCCCAAAGTGTTCACTGTCTGGATAAACATCAATTTACAACTCCCATCCCCACTTTGTTGAAAAACGTCTCTAAAGAACAACATGAATAATGAATCTCTGATGGGCCTCGTTCATCTCCATAAATCATTCAGGGACAGAGGTCAGAAGAGAGTATTCTTCTGGTATTATTTAAGGCAGATTGTACAGTTCAGGCCCCATTAGTAAGCACAAAAGGACACCCATAAAATATTCATAGGCTGTGACAGAAACACATTGACTGGCTGGGGGACCCACCTCCGGAGGGACTAGATAGTCAGAAGAACGTGCACACTCTACACACTCCTGTAAACTCAGAGGTTCCACAGCTCATCAACAAATCTGATCTAGAATTTACAGGGATTTACTGAAACCACCGGAGAAAGGGTGAGATAAACTAGAGGTAAAGAAACTATTTTGCCCAGGGCCCATAGCCTAAGGAGAAACAACTGACTTTTTTACCCCAAGAACAATTTGGAGAAGGAGCAAAACTCTCCTCTGAGAAATATTGAATAAATTAGAGTTGGAAAAAAAAAGAAATCTGGCAAAGGTATGCCTGGGAGGGAATCCAGGCCTACTTCCATATGCACAGACACTCTCCTCCCTGCATTCACTATTGATGTTTTTAAAATCAAATATAATTCAATTTCACCAATATTTGATTGCATATGTACTCAATGCAGGGTACTTGCCCAACCAGGAATTAAAGTGAATATGACATACTTGACATTTTGAGAAAGTGAGAATTTGTTTGAATGTAATTATGCTGTGAAAATGGAATCAAATGTCCGTAGAATTCCCACTTTGTTACCGGGCAGGTAAATAAGAGCTTGTTTTCCCAAGCATGTCACATGTTGCACCGGCAGGTGGATGGAGGAGGGGAGGAAGAAGGACCAGTCGCCTGATTGGTGTCACTAGAAGGTGTCACTTAGGCAGGAAACATGAGGATGGGTGGAGAATCCTGCTTCTAGAGGGAAGAGAAGGGCAGAGAAAATGGCACAGGCTCTGAGGGATGTCACCTGTGGTTTTAATCTTCTGGCCGCTGGGCATGAAGCAGTTAAAGAGAAACCCAAGACAGCTGCAGCCAGGGGCTCCATAATAGCCATGAAGAGGAAGCACATAGGGCTCATTTTTCTATGCCACGAAGGGAGACTTGTTTCAGCTGGGACCCAATCTGGACGCTGTTCTGCCCACCAGGAAGCCAGGAGCTAAAAAACGCTCTCAGTGCCCTAGCTGGCATGACTCAGAGGCAGCTGAGCAGGACCCAGAGCAGAGGGATAGCTGCTGCGGGTTCACCCTTTTCCATCTTCTACGGGAGGAAAGCAAAACCGCCCTAGAAACAGAGGATGATTTAGCCATCGTTTACCAATATAAATTCCTGACAAATGAAAGTCTTTCATGTAAAAACTTGAAAAACTAGAGAAAAGAAAACTGAATATTTAGCTGATCTTGAGCAAAGGGAGAAGGCATCAATAATAGTAACAGTACTGAGACATTTGTTCAAAGTCAATCTAGGTAGAGCTGGGACTGAAACTTAGAACTTTAGAGCCTCATTCTTTTTTTTTTTTTTTTTTTTTTTGAGACGGAGTTTCGCTCTTGTTACCCAGGCTGGAGTGCAATGGCGCGATCTCGGCTCACCGCAACCTCCGCCTCCTGGGTTCAGGCAATTCTCCTGCCTCAGCCTCCTGAGTAGCTGGGATTACAGGCACGCACCACCATGCCCAGCTATTTTTTTTGTATTTTTAGTAGAGACGGGGTTTCACCACGTTGACCAGGATGGTCTCGATCTCTTGACCTCGTGATCCACCCGCCTCGGCCTCCCAAAGTGCTGGGATTACAGGCTTGAGCCACCGCGCCCGGCCGAGCCTCATTCTTTTTTTAATTTTTTTTTTTTTTTTTTTTTTTTTTTGAGTCGGAGTTTTGTTCTTGTTGCTCCGGCTGGAGTGCAATGGATCACTGCAACTTTCACCTCCTGGGTTCAAGCGATTCTCCTGCCTCAGCTTCCCGTGTAGCTGGGATTACAGGTGCCTACCACGACGTCCAACTGTTTTGTATTTTTCTGGTAGACACGGGGTTTCACCACGTTGGCAACGCTGATCTAAAATTCCTGACCTCAGGTGATCCACCTGCCTCAGCCTCCCAAAGTGCTGGAATTACAGGTGTGAGCCACCGCGCCCAGCCCAGAGCCTCATTCTTTATTTATATATATATATATATTCACATTCTTTTTTTTTTTTTTTGAGAGACAAGGTCTATGTCACCCACCTCAGCCTCCCAAAGTGTTGGGATTACGGATGTGAGCCACCGTGTTCGGCTCAGAGCTCACTCTTAACCTTGCATGAAACTACCTCCTTAAGGAAAAACTAAACACAGGTAACTTAGAAAACAAAGACTTCTGTAGTATGTCCAAATAACCCACCATAAAAAGCAAGCAACAAACTGGGATGCTTTTGCAATATATGATAGGCATAGGGGTATAGTCCTAAAGAAGTCTTAATAAATCAAAAAGAAAAAGGCAAAAAGAGGTCAGTAGAAATGTTGGCAAAAGTTAAAAATAGGCTGCTCCAGGCCAGGAGTGGTGGCTCACGCCTGCAATCCCAGCACTTTGGGAGGCCAAGGCTGGCTGATCACGAGGTCAGTAGTTTGAGACCAGCCTGGCCAACGTGGTGAAACCTGTCTCTACTAAAAATACAAAAATTAGCTGGGCGTGGTGGTGAACAACTGTAATCCCAGCTGCTCAGGAGGCTGAGGCAGGAGAATTGCCTGAACCTGGGAGGGAGAGGTTGCAGTGAGCCAAGATCGTGCCACTGCGCTCCAGCCTGGGCGACAGAGTGAGACTTTGTCTTAAAAAAAAAAAAAAAAAAAGACTGCTCCAAATTTGGTGACCAATGAACACTTGAAAA
The DNA here is from genome assembly GCF_048565385.1 of Saimiri boliviensis. Taxonomy (NCBI): domain Eukaryota; kingdom Metazoa; phylum Chordata; class Mammalia; order Primates; family Cebidae; genus Saimiri; species Saimiri boliviensis. The sequence goes on from NC_133461.1 coordinate 104,331,086, forward strand.
ATGTTCAGTCTCCCTAGGAATCAAATAAATGTATATTTTAAAAAAATTTCTTTATCAAATCATTATTTAACATACCTTTTCTTGTCTAACAATATGGCAAACTTTGTTCTTTTTAGAGATAGCACTGGGGGTGGGTGGTCTTGCTATGTTGTTCAGGCTGGTCTTGAACTCCTGAGCTCAAGGGATCCACCCACCTCAGCCTCTCAAAGTGCTGGGATTACAGGAACGAGCCAGCACCTGGCCAGCAAACTTTTAGCAAAAAGCTAATGCCTAATTTTTGGTGTATGGTGACCAACTTTTCAGACAGTCCGCTGGGACACAATCATACCAGACCCCCCAAAAATATATATATGTGTGTGTGTGTGTGTGTGTGTGTGTGTGTATAAAAAATATATATTTACATGTATATGTGTTTTTACTTTAACATAAAATATGAAAAATAGGTATTTAAAATTATATATTATTCTGTGTTACTTTTCTTCCATAAATGCTATTACTTAGACAAAGCCACATAAGACTAGTTAATGGGGGCAATTCATAGTAATTAATAATACAATTAATTAAAAATAATGTACAAGAAAATATATCAATATTTTATAATGTTCCTTTGGATTCTCTGATACAACATTTTTTTGTTTTTTTTTGAGACAGAGCCTCACTCTGTCCCTCATGCTGGAGTACAGTGCTATCTATGATCTCTGTTCACTGCAACCTCTGCCTCCTGAGTTCAAGCTATTTTCCTGTCTTAGCCTCCTGAGTAGTTGGGATTACAGCTGCCCACCACCATGCCCTGCTAATTTTTGTATTTTTAGTAGAGATGGGGTTTCACCATATTAGCCAGGCTGGTTGTGAACTCCTGACCTCAAGTGATCCACCTGCCTCAGCCTCCCAAAGTGCTGGGATTACAGGCAAGAGCCACTGTTCCTGGCCCGATACAACAATTTTTTTTTTTTTTTTTTTTTTTTTAGACGGAGTTTCGCTCTTGTTACCCAGGCTGGAGTGCAATGGCACGATCTTGGCTCACCGCAACCTCCGCCTCCTGGGTTCAGGCAATTCTCCTGCCTCAGCCTCCTGAGTAGCTGGGATTACAGGCACGAGCCACCATGCCCAGCTAATTTTTTGTATTTTTAGTAGAGACGGGGTTTCACTATGTTGACCAGGATGGTCTCGATCTCTCGACCTCGTGATCCACCCGCCTCGGCCTCCCAAAGTGCTGGGATTACAGGCTTGAGTCACCGCACCCGGCCATACAACAATTTTTTAACTTTTTATTTGATATTTAAATTTTGTGGACCATATTATTGTATGTTCTTTTTTTTTTTTTCTTGAGACAAGATCTCTCTCTGCACCCAGGCTGAAGTGCAGTGGCACAGATACGGTTCACTGCAGCCTTAACCTACTGGGCTCAAGTGATCCTCCCAGCTCAGCCTCCCAAGTAGCTGGGACTACAGGCATGTGCCACCTGGCCCAGCCAATTTTGTATTTTTTATAGAGACAGGGTTTTGCTATGTTGCCTAGGCTAGTCTTGAACTCCTAGGCTCAATCAATCTGCCTGCCTCAGCCTCCTAAAGAGCTGGGAATGCAGACATGAGCAACTGCACCCAGCGTCACATATTCTTAAAATTCACAAATGTAATACTCTTCAAAAGGAGAGCATGAAAACAACATGACTAGTTAAACAAATATCAACCTATATGTAATAAAAAATAACAATGGCAGCCGGGTGTGGTGGCTCATGCCTATAATTCCCGCACTTTGGAAGGCTGAGGCTGGTGGATCACTTAAGGTCAGGAGAATTCAAGACCAGCCTGGCCAACGTGGTGAAACCCTGTCTCTACTAAAAATTCAAAAATTAGTCAGGTGTGGTGGTGCACACCTGTAATCCCAGCTACTTAGAAGGCTGAGGCAGGAGAATCACTTGAACCCGGGAGGTGGAGGTTGCAGCAAGCAGAGATCGTGGCACCACACTCCAGCCTGGGTGACAGACTCTGTCTCAAAATACCAACAACAAAAACAATGACATATTTCTTTCTGTCTCATAATATAAGATATTTTTACTATGTTTCCTTTTCTAGTAATATTTCTCAGAAATGCCTGCAGCCTTTAGGATATCCTTCTTTTTTTATTTCTGCAGTGGTAAACAATGAATATGGTCAAATGTAAAATTCAGTCTGATTTTCAGCTCTGCCCTTATTGAGCCTAAGGTATACTCATTCCTGGTGTCAGTTTCATGGGAAGACATCAAGCTGAGTATCATCTCAACAAAAGCATGTAACCATGGAATTCTTAGGATTTTACTTACTAGTAATGACAGGTTTTTAGACTAGGGAGAAATAGTTTCCAACACTCCAAAAATGTCTATTTGCTTTGTATCTACAGCCTTGTTTTGTAAACTAGCTGTTTTCAATGAGACCTCTGCATCTGTACATCCACCATATAGACCAGGTGTCCCCAAATTACGGCATGCGGCCTCCTGAGGCCATTTACCCGGCCCCCCGCTGCACTTCAGGAAGGGGCACCTCTCTCATTGGTGGTCAGTGAGGGTCCCTCCAACGGTCTGAGGGACAGTGAACTGACCCCCTGTGTAAAAAGTTTGGGGACGCCTGATATAGACGATCCACATCGAAGATGTCCATCATTTGTAAATATTCCAAAGGACACTGGATGCCATCATAAGTTAAATCCCTCTCGGGAAAAATAGGTTTAAAGCACAGATGTAATCTGATTTTAGGGCATAAAAACTGGATTCCAAATAAGCTGTAATTTTAGTAAAGAAATGAGGCCAGGCGCGGTGGCTCAAGCCTGTAATCCCAGCACTTTGGGAGGCTGAGGCGGGTGGATCACGAGGTCGAGAGATCGAGACCATCCTGGTCAACATGGTGAAACCCCGTCTCTACTAAAAATACAAAAAATTAGCTGGGCATGGTGGCGCGTGCCTATAATCCCAGCTACTCAGGAGGCTAAGGCAGGAGAATTGCCTGAACCCAGGAGGCGGAGGTTGCGGTGAACTGAGACCATTGCACTCCAGCCTGGGTGACAGGAGCAAAACTCCGTCTCAAAAAAAAAAGAAAAAGAAAAAGAAAAAGAAATGAGAAAGTCCTCTTTAACTTTTTTCCAGTAACTTTTTCTTTACGTTTTGAAGGAGTCTTTATTTCCTTTTTTTTTTTTTTTTTTTTTTTTTTGAGATGGAGTTTCGCTCTTGTTACCCAGGCTGGAGTGCAATGGTGCGATGTCGGCTTACTGCAACCTCCGCCTCCTGGGTTCAGGCAATTCTCCTGCCTCAGCCTCCTGAGTAGCTGGGATTACAGGCACGCGCCACCATGCCCAGCTAATTTTTTGTATTTTTAGTAGAGACGGGGTTTCACCATGTTGACCAGGATGGTCTCGATCTCTCGACCTCGTGATCCACCCGCCTTGGCCTCCCAAAGTGCTGGGATTACAGGCTTGAGCCACCGCGCCCGGCCTAGGAATCTTTATTTCCAAAAAATATCATTTACATGTTTGTCGCAATCTACATTTAACATGGAACAACTCGTGGCGTCATGGCTCTTTATGGTCTTATGGCTTCTTCTAAGATCATCAGTTTTGGAGAAACAGCATATAAACTTTTGTGTTAGTGTAAATTTTTTTTCTATGATGCATCCTCAATGTATTTTCAAATTAAAGAAGGACATGCTCCTTGTCTCGCTTTTTTTTTTTTTTTTTTGAGATAGAGTCTTGCTCTGTTGCCCAGACTGGGGTACAATGGCATGATCTCAGCTCACTGCAACCTCCACCTCCCAGGTTCCAGTGATTCTCCTGCCTCAGCCTCCCAAGTAGCTAGGATTACAGGCACCAACCACCAAGCCTGGCTGATTTTTATATTTTTAGTAGAGACAGGGTTTCACCATGTTAGCCAGGCTGGTCTTGAACTCCTGACCGCAAGGTAGTTACAGGTGCAGTGAGCGGAGATCGTGCTATTGCACTCCATCCTGGGAGACAGTGAGTCTCTGTTTCAAAACGCTAACAAAAACAACAACAGAAATATATGGGGGAACTAATGGAAGATAAGGGTTTCATTAGTAAGGTCTGTTTATGCAAACTGTTCTTAATATCTTCTCCCTGTGTCCAGTGATCAAAATGCTCTTCTCTTCAGAGGCGAGGGGAGAGTTACCTGTCTCAAGGGGAAATACATGCCTTCTTTTTAGACAGATAGGAGGAGGACAGAGAGCCTTTCCTGCATCTGCTGTTTCTCAACTGCCTTCAGCTCGAAAGAATAAATAGGCCAAAGTGGCATTTTCAGGTCCCCTTCATTGTGACTGTTGTTGGTATGATCTAACCCATTCTTTGATATACTGATGTTTCATAGAGCAATTAAGGGAATGATATAATATGTGTTCCTTAGCATGGTATGCTCAAGCTAATTCTTTTTTTTTGAGATGGAGTCTTACTCTGTTGCCCAGGCTGGAGTGCAGTGCACCATCTTGGCTCACTGCAACCTCCGCCTCTTGGGTTCGAGTGATTCTGCTGCCTCAGTCTCCCAATATTAGCTGGGATTACAGGCGCCCGCCACCACACCTGGCTAATTTTTGTATTTTTAGTAGAGATGGGGTTTCACCATGTTGGTCAGGCTGGTCTCAATCTCTTGACCTCAGGCGATCCACCGGCCCCAGCCTCCCCAAGTGCTGGGATTACAGGTGTGAGCCACCACACCCAGCCACTCAAGCTAAGTCTAATTCATGAGCCACCACTTTCCACTGAGCATATTGGTGTCTTTTTTTTCCCCCTCACTCTGTCACCCAGGCTGGAGGGCAGTGGTGCCATTAGGGCTTACTGCAGCCTTGAACTCCTGGACTCAGGTGATTCACTGCCTCAGCCTCCCTGCAGCTGACACAGGTGTGCACCATCCTGCCTGGCTAATCTTTTTATTTTTTTTTAGAGATAGGGTCTTGCTATGTTGCCTAGGCTGTCTCAAATTCTTAGCCTCAAGTGATCGCACTTTGGCCTCTCAAAGGGCTACAATTACACATATGAGCCACCACATCCAGCCTTTTTGGTGTCTTTTGAAGAAACAGAAAAACTTTTGGCCAGGTGAAGCCCAGGCAGGAGGCTAAGGTGGAAGGCCAAGGCGGGAGTATCTCTTCAGCCCAGGAGTGCAAGACTAGCCTGGGCAACGTAGCAAGACTCTGTTTCCACAAAAAAATAAATAAATAAAAGTATTAATGGGGCATAGTGGTACCCACCTGTAGTCCCAGCTACCAGGAGGCTGAAGAAAGAGGATGGCTTGAACCGAGGAGTTTGAGACTGCAGTGAGCCATGATCACACCACTGCATTCCAGCCTGGGTGACAGAGTGAGACCCTGTCTAAAAAACAAAAGCCCAAAAAACCTTTTGATTGAGAAAGACTTGCCTGTCTCACCAAAGACTTCCGAAAATCTACTCTATAGATGCCTCGTCTCTTGTCCGCCACACCCACCCACGATTGTCCACACCTGTGGAGTATTTGCCGTTTCTGCTCTTTGCTTCCTTAATCAGGCACCCCTGTCTAGCCATCGTTAAAATAAGACAGTTGCCCAGCCTTCCTTTTCAGTAACCACTGGGTCATGCTGGCATTGGTATTATAGTTTGAACTTGCAGAAAGCCTGATCATGATATTCAATGTGTTAATGATTAAACTACATTATTTCAGTACAAACAAAGCACAGCGGTTACTCCACAGGCAAAGACAGAGCCAGACTGTCAACGCTCACAACTCTCACGGTGACAAAGCACGCGAGTTGTGCACTGAAGTCCTATCATGCCCAGCAAGAGACAGCAGCCCTTGTCCCTAATAAATAGTGTCTATTTTTGGGAACTGCAAATCAGTGTCAGTGGCAATGACCATGGAAGGTGGACAGTCTGTGCACTGACCGCTGGACACCGAAACCGGTGTTGCTTTCAACCACGACTTGTCGACAGCCGTGCAAGTTTCGTCCTCTCCTCTGTCTTCCACCTTCATTGCTGAAAACTGCACTTCTTGTGTCCTGCGAGGAGTCTGGTGAAATGTGGAACTGTAACTGCTGAAACCACACAGGCACAGGCCCTGTGAACAATACACTTTCAGATCTTTGCGGTAGAAGTAGATACTGGTGCAACTTTTCATTTTTCTTGTTTTTTTCAGATGGAGTCTGGCTCTGCCATCCAGTCAAGAGCACAGTGGCGCAATCTCGACTCACTGCAACCTCTGTCTCCCAGGTTCAAGCAATTCTCCTGCCTCAGCCTCCCGAGGAGCTGGGATTACAGGTGCCCGCTACCACACCCCGCGAATTTTTGTATATTTCGTAGTGATGGGGCTTCACCACCGTTGGCCAGGCTGGTCTTGAACTCCTGACCTCAGGTGATTTGCCTGCCTCGGCCTCCCAAAGTGCTGGGATTACAGGCGTGAGCCACCCGCCCGGCCTAGTGCATCTTTTCTAGGGAGCAACTTGAATGTGCATTTCAAGAGGCTTAAACATATTTATACCTTGGAGCCAGTAATACCACTTCTAGGAAATTTATCCTAATGAAATAATTAAAGAAGTTCCTAAACATTTGTAACTATGGTTAGTTGACTGGGTTTTATTTATAACATTCAGAAATTGAAAATAGTTTAAATTTTCAACAATCGGGAAACTGTAATTATATATGTCAATTTTTTTTTTTTTTTTTTGAGGCAGAGTTTCGCTATTGTTACCCAGGCCGGAGTGCAATGGCGCGATCTCGGCTCACCGCAACCTCTGCCTCCTGGGTTCAGGCAATTCTCCTGCCTCAGCTTCCTGAGTAGGTGCCACCATGCCCAGCTCATTTTTTGGATTTTTAGTAGAAACGGGGTTTCACCATGTTGACCAGGATGGTCTCGATTTCTTGACCTCGTGATCCACCCACCTCGGCCTCCCAAAGTGCTGGGATTACAGGCTTGAGCCACCGCGCCTGGCCTATATATGTCAATTTTTTAACAATGGGATACAGTCATTAGGTGCAGTCCTTTTGTTTTATGTTGCACACCCTTCTAATGAATAAATGCAGTCCTTAAACTCATGTTTTTAAACCTTAGAACTTATTTATTTATTTATTTATTTTCAGAGATGGAGTCTTGCTCTGTCACCCAGGCTGGAGTGTAGTGGCAAAATCTCAGCTCACTGCAACCTCTGCCTTCTGGGTTCAGGCAATTCTCCTGCCTCAGCCTCCCAAGTAGCTGGGATTATAGGCACCTGCCACCATACCCAGCTACTTTTTGTATTTGTAGTAGACACAGTGTTTCACTGTGTTGGCCAGGCTGGTCTCGAACTCCTGTCCTTGTGATCCACCCACCTTGGCCTCCCAAAGTGCTGACATTACAGGTGTGAGCCACTGCCTCCAGCCTATTTTTTTTTTTTTTTTTTTTTTTAAGAGATAGGGTCTTGCTCTCTCACCCAGGCTGGAGTACAGTGGCATGATTACAACTTACTGCAGCCTCGAACCCCTGGGCTCAGAGGATCATCCTGCCTCAGCCCCCTAAGTAGCTGGGACTGCAGGTGTGCACACTTGACTAATTTTTTTTTTTTGAGATTGAATCTCACTCTGTTGCCCAGGCTGCAGTACAGTGGTGTGATCTCAGCTCACTGCAACCTCTGCCTCTTGGGTTCAAGTGATTCTTGTGCCTCAGCCTCCTGAGTAGCCAGGACTACAGGTGTGAGCCACCATGCCCAGCTAATTTTCATATTTTTAAGAGTCAGGGTTTCACTATGTTGGACACGCTGTTCTTGAACTCCTGACTGAGGTGATCCACCCACCTTGGCCTCCCAAAGTGTTGGGGATTACAGACGTGAGCCACTGTGCCTGGCCAACTAATTTGTTTTTTATAGAGATGCTGCTCTCGCCGTGTCACCCAGGGTGGTCAGCTATTTTAACTGTGCTATTTTAATGACAGGTGGAAAAACGGGGTGCCTGATTAAGGAGGCAAATAGCAGAAACAGCACAAACTCCACAGGTGCAGAAAATCATCATGGGTGGGGTGTGGTGCATAGCAGATAAGGCACGTATAGAAGGTAAGTGGAAGCTGGTGACCTCTAAGGCCCCAGTGGCTGAGTCTGGGGGCTGGTGGGGGTGAGGGGGTTTAGAACTACAAAATGAAAGCTCCAGTTTGCAAAAGCTGAGAAGCTAGAGCCTATCAGGGTGGCACTCGGGGGATGCAGCACCAAGGACCAAAGGAAAAAAATCAGTCACTGCCATTCCATCAAAGAGCCCAGACCCATGAAAGGCCCAGAACATGAAATTGCAGCCCCAGCCAAGGGGTAACTAGGTCACCGAGAGTCCCAAACTGGTTCTCCGTCCAGGATGTTATCAGTAAGCCATAAACGGGATCAAGAATCCAGGAAGTTATAAGGGCGGGTCAAGGTATGTTTGTGGCCTGATTTGAAGACAAGGCTTGTTTGCCTTAGAAGGTATGTCTGTATAATTGCTTCAGGGCAGGCACTGGGGTGGGTGAGTTCAGCCTATCCCAGGCAAACAGGGCCCAGGAGAAAGAACCTGAGAACTGTGTGGTTGCAGAGGAGTTGGACAGATGAAGACCCAGGTATCAAGATGCAGAGGTGACAACAGTGCCACTCAACACTGGCTGCATGTTTGACTCACCTGGGAGCTTTAAAAAACCCCCAGTGCTCAGCCACACCCCAGACCTATTAGATTGGAATTTCTGGGGGTTGGGCGCAGGCGCTGGTGTGTTTTTAAAGGCCCCAGGCGATTTTAACGTGCAGCCGGGACTGGGAACCACTGCATTCTGGGTAGGTTTTCAGAGCTGCTCACTAAGCAGTTCATTCTGATGGATTCGTTTTCTTGTGACCAGCTAGTAATTACGAAATAAGCTTGACAAAAATAGTGTTTAAAGAAACATTTAAACAATCCTCAATGTGCTTCTTGAACAGATAAAATAAATCCTCCTAGAGTTCACTACTATGCAACTCATCCATGTAACCAAAAACCACTTGTACCCCAAAAGCTATTTATAATTAAAACTATATATATATATATATATATATATATATATATATATATACATACATACATATATATAAAGGTCTATATGCTAAGGCAAATCTGAAAAAAAAGAAAGAAAATAATCAATAAAGCTCCTTCTACGTTTAAAAGGAAAAAGTTCTACTTAAGCTAAGAAGTTGGAATTTTATCCACTTAAAAGAGGACCTTGAAAGATTTTTTCATTCATTCATTCATTCATTCATTCTGAGACATGGTCTCCCTATGTTGCCCAGTCTGGTCTTGAACTCCTGAGCTCAAAGGATCCTCCTGCCTTAGCCTCCAGGTAGCTGGGGCCACAAGCACACACCACCATGCCCAGCTTCTGGGAGATTTTGATCAAAAGAGTGATGAAAAAAAAAAGTGAAAACGTAGGAAGATAATCAGACATTGAGGTATAAGTCAGCTTGGTTCAACAGACATTTATTAATAACAGTGGCTTAGCTGGGTGTGGTGGTGCATGCCTGTGGTCCCAGCTACTTGGGAGGCTGAGGCAGGAGGATTGCTTGAGCCTAGGAGGTAGAGGCTGTAGTGAGCTGTGTTCGGTCACTGCCCTCTGGCCTGGGTGGCAAAGCAAGACCCTGTCTCAAAAAAAAAAAAAAAAAAAAAAAAAATGTTGCGGGGGCAGGCCAAGCAGCCCACACCTGTAATCCCAGCACTTTGGGAAGCTGAGGCGGGTGGATCAGGTGAGGTCAGGAGTTCAAGACCAGCCTGGCCAACATGGCAAAACCTTGTCTCTACTAAAAATACAAAAATTAGCCAGGCGTGGGTCTCAAACTCCTGAGCTTCATGTTTCACCATGTTGCCCAGGATCATCTCAAACTCCTGAGCTCAAGTGATCTGCCTGCCCACTTTGGCCTCCCAAAGTGCTGGGATTACAAGCATGAGCCACCACACCTGGCCACCAACAGTTCTATGAGGCAGGCAGTTTGATGATCTTGCTTTAGAGATGGAGAATCTAAGATGGAGGGAGGGTAAGTGACTTGCCCAGGTTCATAGGTGGATAAAGAGCGAGGCAGGATTTGAATGCAGCTGTCCTGACGGCAGAGCCCACATTCATAACCACCCTGCTGACTCCCTCTTATTGATTGCATGATTGTGCTGCGTTATTACACATGGGGACACAAAGATGGGCGGTCACAGCGCCTGCCTTCAAGACAGGGACAAATGTCTCAAGAAAAAAAAAACACAATCCTGGCCTGGGCATGGGGACTCACGCCTGTAACCCCAGCATTTTGGGAGGCTGAGGTGGGAGGACTACTTGAGCCCAGAAGTTCAAGACCAGCCGGGGCAAAATAGAGTGAATTGGTTTCTACGAAAAATTAAAAAATTAGCTGGGTGTGGTGGCACACACCTGTAGTCTCAGATACTTAGGAGACTGAAGTGGGAGGATTTCTTGAGCCTCAGATGTCAAGGCTGAGGTGGGCCATGATGGTGCCACTGCACTGCAGCCTGGGTGACAGAATGAGATCCTGTCTCCCCTATACCCGCAAGAAAACCAATCAAACCCCCAAATCCACAATCCTGGGTGAGAAGTGGCTTCATGGTGTTCTGGGAACATAGGGAGAGGTGATTCTGCCTAGGAGAATGACGCTGGAAGAAGCCAACAGTAGAGATGTCCTTGGTCTAAAAGGAGAAGGGTGGAACTGGGAAATCCATCTGGAAAGTCACGGTAAGAACCAGCTCAGGAGCCTGGCTTGTGGCCCTGGGAGGGGAAAGGAAGGGTCAACAGGTGGGAAGCAAAACATCAGGAGGCCCCCCACTCTCAGTGGACACCCCTGCCCTGAGCACCTCACTAGTCTCACCTAGTCCTGTCCCCAAGTTCTACGTGGACAGAGCAGTGCTAGGGAAGACACTCAAGGCTTTAGCCACCAGGAAATGAAGAAATCAAAGGTCCCAACTTGGAGACTTCATGTGAGGTTTCCTGGAGACTAACCCTGGCCTATGGAGGAAGTCAAAGTAGCGGTAAGTTATCCTGAGATGAGCAATTTGTGTTTAGGCCATTTGGGTTGGAGATGACGGAGGGACATGGAAGTAGAAACGGGCCACCTGCATTTAGAACAAAAGTGGACCTCAGGACTCTAATCGGGACTGGGTTGCTGACTTGGGTACTGTGAGAACCAATGCTTTTAAGCAGTAGAATACGCAGAGGCAAGAGCAAAAGACTGAGGGTCTCCAGATGGAGGCCAAGTCTTGCCCAAGGAACAGCTTCAAACACACTGCTCTTCTTGAAAGAGCCCAGGTGCAGTGCGTCATGCCTGTAATCCCAGCGCGTTGGGAGGCCAAGGTGGGAGGATTGCTTGAGGCCGGGAGGTTGAGGCTACAGTGAGCTATGATTGCACCACTGCACTCCAGCCTGGGCAATGAAGCGAGACCCCGACTTGGAAAAAAAAACAAAAGTGAGTTCTAAAAAAGGGAACGGAAATTGTGCAACACCCTCTTATGCTGTTACTTGAGCATTTCTCATAATCACAGTGTACTTTTTTTTTTTTCTTTTTCAGAAACAGGGTCTCACTCTCTTGACCAGGCTGGTCTTGAGCTCCTCAAATGATCAATGATCCTCCTGCCTTGGCTTCCCAAAGTGCTAGGATTACAGGTGTAAGCCACTGTCCCTGTCCACAGTTTGTAATTGAAATTTATTTTTCAGTTGTTCTCTCTGATCAAACAAAGCCCAGGATATGGAAGTGGCTTAACGACTGCAAGTTATCTGATTTTCTTTTCCTTCTTCCTTTCTCTTTCTTTCTTTCTCTCTCATCTTTTTTGTTTTTGAGATGGAGCCTTGCACTGTCACCTAGGCTGGAGTGCAGTGGTATAATCTTGGCTCACCGCAAACCCCAGTTTCCCAGTTCAAGCAAGTCTCCTGCCTCAGCCTCCCAAGTAGCTGGGATTACAGGCACCCGCCACCACACCCAGCTAATATTTGGTTTTTTTAGTAGAGACGGGGTTTCACCACATTGGCCAGGCTGGTCTCAAACTCCTGACCTTGTGATCCGCCACCCTCCGCCTCCCAAAGTGCTGGGATTACAGGAGTAAGCCACCACGCCAGGCCAGGTTACCTGATTTTCTAGGCTGCATCTGAAGTACACGGAGGCGCAAAACAATATCCCACGTACCAGCGATGAGCAGGCACTGTTCTAGGCACTTTCACTGGCATGACTTAATCTAGTGACAAACATTAGTGTTTTTTAAATCTTTGGGTCTGTTTATAGGTTAAAACTCTTTGAGGAGAAACCAATCCTTGGGAAGGCTATGGTTCAATTCAGCCTCATGGTAGCTGAAAGAGAAACCAAGGTTTCAGGGTTCCAGCTTAGAGTTTCAAGAACGAAGCTGTGCATGGTGAGCTCCTCTCAGTCACCTTTGAGAAGACTCATCATCTAGTCGTGTGGGACAGAATGGCACCGCCTCGTACTTCGTGTGTGTCTATGGAGAAGCACAAGGATGATTTAGAGTCAGGATTACATCATT